>NC_022023.1:876295-885309 GCF_000317375.1 Microtus ochrogaster
AGCTAGTTCCAGGACAGGCTCCAAAGCCACAGAGAAACCCTGTCTCGAAAAAAAAATAAAATAAAAAAAAAATAAAAAAAAAACCAATGTTTCAAAGGACAGCGTGTATGAGGTGTCTGCTGCCTAGGGACATCATGGTGATTTTGGTTTGTGTAAGCACACTCTGTCCTCCACACAGTGACAAAACCACATAAGGACAGTTCTCAGAATTGCCATCATTAAATGACTAATCTCGCCAAGAGCCTAACTATGGTAAATGGCCTTGAGTCATGTTAGGTCAGCTTAGTAATAAACAGAGTCTGCATCAGGCTTAGGAACTGTGAGGTTTTCAGAGCTTTCTGGATATTGGGGCGGAGTGGGGGGTTGTCTATGAATCTGGGGCCCTGATCAGCAGCTTTCAACGCTCATGTGAGGACAGATGGGTAGTCTGTGTCACTGTGCTCATGGGTAGATTCTGTCACATATGGAAGTATTTGGACAGCTCCTGGCATGAGTGAGCATGACTGTCATGGTTTGGCTCTTAAGTGTCCTCCCAAGGCTGGTGACTTAAAGGCTGGTCTCCAAAGCAACAGTGTCCTGCCTTTGGGAAGTGACCGGATCATGGGGATCTAACCCATAGGTGAATTCATAGCTCAGTGGAACCTGTAGGAGATGGGGCCTGGTTAGAGGAAGCATGTCAATCAATGTGCCGTGAAGGGTGTACTTGGCTCTCGGTCCCTTCTTCCTTCTCCGCTTCTTGCTCATTGTGAGGAAAGCAGCTTCATTCCTCCACAGAACCCCCGCCATGACATTCTGCCTCACTCCAGTTCCACAGCATTGAGTGACTGTGGTCTGAAACCTCTAAAGCCATCACCCAAATAAGTGAACATCCTGTCACCGTGATAAAAGTGACTCACACAGTGGAGAGGATGGGAAGTACCTTGACACTGCTCACAAGGTCTGTCCTTGGGAGCAGAGCATCTGCCAGGACACAGAGGACGTTTCTTAGCTGGGCATCCCAGGAAGCTAGGAGGACTGTCCCAAAGAGCATCACTGTCTGGCATCCCCAGATACACACACACATACACAGACATATACATACACACACATATACACACATACACACACACAGACATACACACATATACACACCACACACATACATATAAATACATGCACACACATGCTTTAACACATTACCACACTATCCTCTTCCATGCTATCCCTATAACTGACCACTCAGAGTAGTTGAAGAAACAGTGAGTATCTTGGTCCAAGGTTATCAAGACATCTAAACAGGGACACCCTCAATCCATCTTCAGGGTCACACCCTGCCATGTATACTCTTCCATCCGTGATGGGCATCACCTCTGTGCCATGTCTATGACTGTAATCATGGGACTCAACTGAGAATAAATTTAACATCCCAGGGAAGGATCATCAGAAGACCTACACACTGTCCCGGAGAGGCAAGGTGGGTGTCCTGTCTTAGATCATAAAGGAAGGGGCCTGGAAGGAAGCCAGAATCTGCTGCTTTCAGCCCTGCCAACACCCCAGGGGCTCAGGCCCCCAAGACCCTTGCTTACAGTCACAAGGGTCTTCTCTGATGAGCTGAAACCTGTGGCTATGCTCTGTCCTTCTGACTTGGGAACCACAGTCCCTCTTAGCTCAGGACAGTGCACAAGAACATAGTGACTTCTCTGGGACGACACACCCCAGTTTCTTCACTTCACCTGACCCTGGCCTCGGTTTCTATCACTCTGACTCGTTCATAGCCATCTTTAAAATGATGATAATGATGATGATAATGAGAAGAAGAGGAGGAGGAGAAGGAGAACCTCTCTGGCCTCAGAGCTTCCATTTGTAAACCAGGGTGATTCTGGACCTCCCTCATACAATATGAAGAGAGGCCTGAGGCCAATGTTTTTCTATAGAAGCAGCTGTTCTGAGCTTGGGCAATTCACTTCCACAGGGTCATTTAGCATTGTCCTAACTGTAGTGGTGATGGTAAGGGTAGATTTGGTACCTAACAGGCAGGGATGAAGGCAAATACCCTGCAGTGTACCAATCAGGCAGATGCCACCAACAAAGAATAATACAAACCAAGACGGCAACAGTTTCAAGGGCAAGAAACCCAAACTCAGCCAAGACCTTGGGAGCAGATCTCAGCTGTGCTTCAGCCTCTCCAGCAGAGCTCCATATAGGTGAGGACAGCCCCTGTTTCCAAAGTCCTAAGAAGATTTTCCCCAGAAGAGAGCAGAGCCAAGGGCTGGAATTCAAACCCTCGCCTCACTAGCTCTGTGACCCGTAATGAGTTGCTAAGCCCCTCTGTATCTCACTCTGTCTGGAAAGTAGGAGATGTCGCTGCTGCACAACAAGCCATAAGCTGCGGTTGCTGCTGTCCATCAGGGCCCCCGTCCAGCCTTGGAGCCATCAAAGACAACTCTCTCTTAAATAGGGAGGAGCTCCCCAGAAGCTCGCTTCCTAGAGCAGGAAGCCATGCCCATGTATTCTGGGTACCAGACCCTTCTGGAAGTGGGGTTCTTCCCCAGCCCTCTGCCCGGCACTCACCCACAGGGTCCACGAGGTCAATGTGGTCCACAAAGTCCCGCTTCCCCAAGTAGACAGTGAGCTAGGGAGGAGAGGCACAAGAATGTTAGTGGCTGTAGACCAGCATGACACAGACAATGACACCTAATACATTCCTAAGCCTTACTGGAACCACAGCAAGATGTGGTCCCTTGCCCCAAACCAAATATTAACGATAGTAGATCTTGGAAATGTATTTAAACACCTGTCTCCCAAACCCCTATGAAAGGTTTGTTATTCTTCTCATTTTATTGACAAGCATTCGGAGGCCTAGAGAGGTCTTTAAGTGAAACCCCACTGAGAGTTGGAGGAAAAGCAGATCAAAACAAAAAAGCAGGGCATCTTGGGTACGGTTGGGGGCAGGCAGGCAAGCCATGCTCTCAGTGCTGATACTGACGCTGGCTCTGGGCTTCTTCTTCTCTACCTACCCTGAACTAGGCAGGGATCTACTTACACGAGGGTATCTCTTCTTCTGGGGCACCGAGGAATCAGGGAGCGAGCTCCCTGCCCAACCCCCAGTCAGCAAGGAAGAGTCCAAGCCAGACAGAGCTCCAGACTCAACACTGAACTGGGAGCACCATCCTAGATGCCCCTGACTCCTCAACCTTCCCGCAGTCCTGACAGTTCTATCCCAAAGGTTCCTCAAGGGAGACCACATCAGTCCCTTGACACTTGACAGCCTCCAGCTGTTAGCATCTCCTTAGCCACACCTAAAATACAAGTCTGAGCAAGCAGCTGTTTCAGACAGCTGGGCCTTTCTGAAAGCCCTTTAACCAGTTCCCTGTGCCTGGAGGGTAAGGATGACAGATGGAGTTCATTCTCGGTACCAAATCTAGTTGACTGGTCTGGGATGCCTGGGGCCCTGGATTGCCAAGGAATCCGAGATAGGACGCAGCCTGGCTCAGCACGAAAGGTTAAAAGATGATTATTGATATCTGCTAGGAACTTCAAATGGAGATACAGATGTGCACAAGGTAACCCAGGTGCGTGAGCCGCTAAGCCTGGCGACAGGACACCGGTCATGTGCCCTGTGTCATCCTCAGCTCTGTTTCTTCTGTTCACTTGGAGACTCACTGGCCTAGGATGTTCCATTCTTCCTTGGATTTTATGCTAGAGTTCCCCCCTTCTCCCCTAGCTTTGCCTAGAATCGTGTCACCTCCAGAGGAAGCCATGGCTGACAACACACCCCAGGCAAGGTCTTCTGGTCTCTGGGCATCCCAGCATCCTACTTGGCATTCTGTGTGAGATGACCGATTCCTGCACTGTGAGTACCATGCCTCTTCTATCTCAGCACTCTGCCGACCTCCAGCAGACCCAGCCCAGACCTGGCATAGATGTCAGGACTGCCTGTTTGCTGAGCAGGGAGCAAAACAGGATACATCCTGCAGCCTCTGCAAGCAAGCAAGAGAGAAGCCCGGACCCTGGGAGGCCCTAGAGACATGGTGACCACTCACACCAAGGGACTCGATGGCGTCACTATGGCCAGCTATCTCAGTCTCTCATACTCACTCTGATGTCTCTTCAGGAGAGGCCTGTCCATCTCTCCCCATCTGGGGGCTCCCTGAAGCCCACACAGAAAGATTCTAGGGAGCTACACACACACATACACACACACACACCCCATTTGAACTGAGGGCTCCTGAGGACAGAGCTGGGTCAGCCCTAGACAGCGAGTGGAGCCTGTCTCTCCCTAGAGACACTGCTTCCTTTCCTGGTCCACAGAGAGACTCCCCGAGTGTGGGGACAGTGAGGAGCCGGCACACACCACAGACTCACCTTGCCATTGGGGCTTGCCTTCTTGAAAACTCTGTGGAGAGAAAGAAAGGCGAAGCCAGGGTTAATGGACTCTGCCCAGCCAATCTCTTGCAGGCGACCCTGAGGCAGGGTCATAGATAAAGAGGCCTTGAGTGTCCCACAGGCACCCGCAAAGCTTCAGTGGGGGACAGCGTCCTTCCTTCTGCCTCTCCTAGAGTGAGTGCCAGCAGCCTGCAGCCTGCCCGCCTTCAGCCCTCAGAGCGAGCTGAGGAAGACACAACTCTACCCAACCTGCACACAGGAAAACCTTCATGTTCCTGCAAGGTCCCAGTGATCTGGCCTCGCCTCTTCCCCCCTGTCTCACCTCCTGCTACTCTCCCTTAGCCTCCAGCCTCACTGCTCTCCAGCCCCCGTTCCTTGTTCCTTGTTCCTTGTTCCTTGTCCACCAGGTGATGCCTGCACAAGGTCTTTGCTCAAAGTTTCCCTTACCCTATTCTCTTATCCTGGACACTCTTCCCAAATATCCACTTTCCCAACACCCCTGCCATCAACCCCTGACATCCAGTCCCCCGGTCCTTCTCTTGATCCGTTCTTCCTTTCTTGCCAGTGACCCCTTGACCGACCATACTCTTTACCCTCGCCCTGCCTGTCTGCTAGCACGCCCACTCCGCAACAGTGGACACTCTCTCCTAGCTACAGGGGCATCCCAAGCACACAGGGACACACCTCACTATTGTTCAACGAATGTGTTAAATGATAGCAGGTGGCAAGAGCTCAATAAATACTTGTTGAACAGATAAATAAAAGAAAGGCATTGCTTCACTGAAGGACAGAGGCACAGGAATGCGGGGGTTGGGGGATGGGATGCATATGCTCACACATCAGAGCACTGGGTGTGAGGTCAGGGGGGTAATGTAGTCCCTAGATCTTGAAGAGTGCCGCTTATCTTCCATGGCAACCCTTTCCCCCTGCCAGAGCTGTGTCTGGGAGGCTGAGTCTCCCTCACCCACATACTGTCATGGAGCCCACAATTTATCAGCCATGATGGAGGCGAGGCAGAAAAAAAAAGTGAGAGCTAGGGAGTTGGGGGTGAAGGGTATTGAAAAAGGGGAAGGAGGTGTGAAGAGAGGAGAGATTCAGGTATGAAAATAAAAGATAAAGAGGTGGGAGGAAAAGAGAACCACGGAAAGAAAGTGGAAGCAGAGAGAGATCAGACAGACCCAGAAAAGTGAAATAGCTCCCCCAGGTTCAGCAGGGTGTACCCCAATCCTTCCCAGAAGCTGATCTACAGGCATCCAGGCTTGTGATTCTGTGGGGTCTCCCCAGCCTTGGCCCTGCCTCACCCCCCCTTTTGGGGCTCAGGGAATATTGACAGGTCTGAGTATTGCTTACAAAGGAGAACTTGGCCCAACATCTCCCCAAGTGCTCCCCTAGGGGCCCTAGGAGCCTCTTCTCCTCATTAATATTTATCAGTGTTGGAAGTGTGAAGCCGCCACAACTGGCCTGGGTGTGATCATTGTTAAAGTAAGGGGGTTAAAATGCAGACCACTCCATCCGAACCAGCAACTCCGCTAGGGGCCAGGAGCTCCATGTTTCTCCAGGAAACAGAACAGGTGAAAACCCTGTGCCTCCTCAGTCGCCTACTGCCCTTGGTAGCCAGGACTCTGAGGGAAAAGAAAGATCACACCCCGACAGCATAAACAAGCAAGCGAAGGAAAGCTACTCTAGTGGCTGCTGGGAAGGAAAAAGGCCGGGAGGAACAACATTCAGCAGCAGAGGAGAGGGAACGGGGAAGGGAAGGCTACAGAGCAGCTAATCATTTCTCATAGTAAAATAGATATGCTAACTCCTGCTCCACGGATAATTAACTGGAGGCTTCAAGGGATACATTAACTTACCCAGGAGCACAGCAAACAAGGGACTAGCTCAGGACCCAGACCCGTTTTGGACTGGGCCTCCAGGGACTGGTTGGTGCCTCCATCCAACCCACTGCCTTCCTAAATCCATGTTTCAAAAAGGCAGGAAGAACAGACCAGAGGGAAGGGGGGAGAGGGATAAACGAAAGGTGACCGGGGTGAGGGGCAGCGTGGGGGTGATGAGGGGCAGGAAGCACAGGCATCAGTGGGGAATGTCCTGTCACCACCTTAGCACCCGGGGCCACCTCCTTCAGGAAGCCGGGACTCTTGCGGCTTCCTCAAACAACAAGACCAGCTGCCTCACTCTCCGCCGGTGTTTGTTATTCTCCACTCATGCCTCTAAGTACTTTTCCCAGGACAAAGCTGATCGCGGACAACCCCATTTCAAAGATGCAGAAATTGAGGCTGGAAGCAGTCACCCACGAGGCTCAGCCAGTCCCTGGCGTCGTCGCAAGCACCTAAGCACCGCGGCTCAAAACTCCACCCACTTCTTACCCCTAACTATGGGGGGGGGGGCTCCATGGGCCCCACATGGGCAACACCACACAGACCTCTCTGCCTATGGCGGGCACCAATTGAACATAAACCCATGATCCCAGCCAGCCTTGAAGGTCTGAGCAGCTCCATCTGGTCCCACCCCCAGCCCTGCCTGTACTCCACAACCTGAGCCTCCGTTACAGCTGGGCTCCCCAAAGAGAAAGGCCAGCAGTGTCCTTCCTGGTGAAGGTTCGGGGTAGCTCAAGAGAAAGAAGAGGAGGTCCAAAATCTCACGGGAAGGATGAGCAGGCAGGATGCGCTGGGGCCGGGGCTGGGAATGGGGACGCCATCGGAGCCTCAAGCTGTATCTCCCTGTCTCCACCGCTCCTTCTGGGGCTGCAGGTCCTCCTGGCTGCGAGGCTGTCTGTGCGGCTGCTCCATTGTCTCTGTGGACCAGCGCGCTCCGCTTACTCAGGGATTTTTCTGCTCCTCCATCCTTTGGGCTCGCATGTGACTCACACTCCAACCCTGTTTCCACCCTGCCTCTCACTCAGCTTCCCGCTGCTAACTGACTGAATGGCCCAATTCCAAATTCCCAGGAGAGGAATCTGATTGGTCAGCTTTGGTTAGGTATCCCACCCCCTGGCCCAATCACCTGTGCCCAGGATATATCCTGTGGTCCATGAAGCCAGAGCAGAAGAGGCGCTGGAGATTAGCATTGGCCAAACCAGAGGTTGCAACTCATGGGTTGTTTAGGAACTATATTTAAAATATTAGGGGACAAAGGGGTGGCTCTTTGATAAATCTCCTGCCTCACAAGCATGAGACCTGAGTTCGGAACCCCAGTGCCAACATAAAAGCTGATTATGGCAGTGTGCACCTGTAACCCCAGCACTGGGGAGGCAAAGATAGGCAGATCCTGAGGTGTGTGTGTGTGGGGGGGGGTGTCTCTGGCCACACGATCTGGCCTACATAAAGAGCTCTGGGTTCAGAGAAAGCTCCATGTTTAGTGAGAGACACTGTTTCAAAAACTAAGTATGACAGAAGACACCTGTGGCTGACATCTGGTCTCCACATTCACACGTGTGCACAAGCACATACACTAAACACACAGGGAGATCTTTTTTTGAGGCAGGGTCTTACTATGTAATCCTGGTTGGCCTGGAACTAACAAAACAGACAGGCAGGTCTTCGAACTCACAGTGATCCTACTGCCTCTGCCTCCCGTGTGCTGGGTTTAGAGGCGAGCACTCCTACGCCTGACTATATTTTGGGGTTGATTGTTTGTGTTCAAGACAGAGTCTCATAACGTAGCTCTAGCTGTCCTGAAACTTACTATGTAGACCAGGCTAGCCTCAAACTCAGAGATCCTCCTGCCTCCGTCTCCTGAGTCTGCCACTACACCCATCTTCAGCTTTTGTTTTTTAATGAAATGGACTAGAATATAGAAACAAGTGCCGCAGGCAACAAAGATGTAATAGATACTCCCATGGCACCCGGATTCTGGTTGGCTGAGGCTGGGTGTGTGGGATGCCAAGCATCTCCCTTTACCCTGTAGGAGTACAAATGCTACATGGCACTTCCAGCCAAATGCACAGAAGGGGCTGTCCATGGGTCCCCAAATCCTTCAGACTCATTTTCTGTGGCTGCTATTACAAATTCAGTGGCTTCAAATAACTATTTATCTACAGTTCTGTGCTTCCGAAGTTCAAAGTGGGCATCCCTGGGTTAAAATCAAGATGTCAGCAGCCAGCAGTCCTTGGTTCCTTCTAGAGGTTCTAGGGGCAGATCTGCTTCCCACTTTCTCTGGCTTCTAGGAGTTTCCACCCTCCACCCTCCACCTTCAAAGCCAGAGAACTCACTATACTGTATCGCTCAGATCTGCCCTCACTTTCCTTTTAAGGACCTTTGAGATGACACGGGGCCCATGGGTAATCCAGAGAGATCTCTCTATTTTAAGGCCATCCGATGAGCAGCCTGAAGCCCATCTGTAACCATCATCACCCATGGCCACACAGCACAGCATTCAGAGGCTCCAAGGAATTGGTAGGGTCCCGACATCTTGGGGTAAAGCATTGCTTTGTCTGCCACGCTATCTTTTCTTCTACTGCCAAATTTAGCAACGTTCTGGATTTTCTGCTACATGCTAAAGTAGACAGGGGGCTTGGGTCTTGTCAGATACAAGATTCTAAAATTTGAAATCCTGAGCTGGGCGGTGGTGGCCCACACCTTTAATCCCATCACCCAAAGGCAGAGGCAGATGGATCTCTGTGACTTGGAGGCCAGCCTGGTCTACAG
>NC_022023.1:885429-885963 GCF_000317375.1 Microtus ochrogaster
AAGAAAGAAAGAAAGAGAAAAAGAAAAGAAAAGAAAGATGAAAACGAAATAAAATTTAAAATCCTGAGGCATTTGCTACTGCCGCAGACCAGCTGGAACCTAAGACAGGGAATGCCTATCATAAAGCGATCCTAAAATTCACAGGGGAATTCAAGGGAGCAGGATTGCCAAAACAATCTTGAAAAGAATAGGACAAATCTGGAAGCCTTAGACTCCTGATTTCAAAACTGGCTGCAAAGCTACAGTGATTAAGGGGGCTAAAGGGCTGGCTCCGTGGCTCAGAGCACATACTGCTCTTCCAGAGGACCTGAGCTGAACCCCGGCACCCACATCATGTGGCTCCCAGCCACCTGTAACTCCAGTCCCGGGGCTACCTGACTCCTCTGGCCTCATCAAGCACCTGCACACACATACACAGAAAAACACATAATTAAAAACAGTAAATTAGCCGGGCGATGGTGGCGCACGCCTTTAATCCCAGCACTCGGGAGGCAGAGGCAGGCGGATCTCTGTGAGTTCGAGACCAGCCTGGTC
>NC_022023.1:886988-890185 GCF_000317375.1 Microtus ochrogaster
CACACCACACACACACACACACACACACACACACACACACACACACATATACCACACACACATGCAGCCCAAGCAGCCAACAGCGATGCAGCCACTTTGAAAAACAGACAACTCATACAGAAAGCTAAACTGAGTTCAGATGTGACCCATCTGGCCCACTCCTAGGTATAGACCCCTGGATGTCCACAGTAGCGTCCTTTAACACAGCCACAGAGAAGGAGAAATGCCTGATCAGTGAGAAAGCGAATGTATTTTTTAAATGTGGCAGACAGATACAATAGAATATTATTCAGTCACAAAATGGGATGAAATACTGACCCAGGCCATAACATAGAGAAACCCTGAAAGCAGTGTGTGTGGTGGGGAAGAAGGCCAGAGGTCAGTTTCCAGACACAAAGATGAAGGTGGCTGAGGTCCCTGGGTGTTTGAAAGATTCAGAGTATCTGGACACAGCTGGAGAGTTTCCCCAGTGCCTCAGAAAACCCCAGAAGGGCAGGCTGAGCTAGAGAGGGGTCCGTGGTTCCAAGAGAGCCGTGGGCCATCTCTATGTACATCTGAGTCTTAACACAGCAGGGCTTAGCCGTGAGGGGCCTTGAGTGCTGGGCTGAGACACTTGGGGCACATCTAGGAGGCAGTGGAGAGCCACAGGCAATGAGAGAGAGGAAGAAGGGATACAGACACACCCTTAAACTCACAGCTTCCCCCTGCATCTGTCCCTGCCCCCAGCCCCATCTCCGCTCCTACCCCTATGGCAGTATTGGCTCAGTTAGGTGGGGTAGGGACTATGCATGGGGGCATTACTTCTCAGACGCAGCCGCCCTACATTCTGACCCACTTTCCCGGGTGTGAGAACAGCCATCAGGGCGCAGGGAGGTGTGAGGAGCAGGTGGCAGCGGCAGCAGAGACTCTGAGGGCCTTACGATATTCTCCCTGGGAGGAGTTGTTTGTGCTGGGCTTGTCTGCTGTCTGCTGTGAGGGAATGGAATGCCTCACGTGCTTGGCCCACCTGCTTCTTGGGTCAGCCAGGGAGGGGAGACAGGAAATGTCACCTCATCTCACAGACCTCCCCACAGTTGGGGGCCTGAGAGGTCACAGCACAGCCCTGGTGGAGAAACCAAAGCCTGGGGGGGGAGGGCGGGGGGAGCAGCTCCTACCCTGGAGCCAGAAGACTGGCTCAGACTTGTCACTGTGTCCCAACCAGCCTAGAACGGGCACCCTGGACTTCTGCCATCCTGGCTTCTGTCAGAGACTTCTCAAAACTTCACAAGGATGCCCTTGGGCCTGACACAGCCCCTGGGTATAGAGTGGTGTCTAGTAGGCCTGAGGGCTGGGGGCCATGGATGGGATTCTGTCAGTTTTACCTGTAACTTACCAGTCTTTACTCACATAATCTGACCATGATCTGGACTGTTGAAGAAATGGGACAGGACAATCATGGGGTACATGGACTAGACTGTCCCTTGAACAAAGGACATCACAGCCCATCTTCTGGGGATCTATGCCACTGGAGAAAGGCAAACCAAAAACTAATGCAAATTTCACCAAGCTGCCTGGCATCTGAACATAATGGCACCAAGAGACAGCCTGAGCCCGCCTTGCCTTCCCAAGAGTTAGGGAGAGACAGAAAGGAAAGGGGGACAAAGAAAGGGTCCAAAAATTCAGGCACCTGACTCCAGTTTCCCATCGTCTCTGAGGTGCCCTCCCTTGTGTCAAGGGTACAGAGGACGATCTGCCCTGCCCCTGGGAATAACAGGGAGACCTGATCTATTATAGACCCCTTGACGGGAGTGGGCATTGCTGGCAGTATCCTTCCTATGCCATCATCTTACCCTGGCCACACACACACATCTCACCCTCAGGTGAGAAAGTAACCATCCCAGCAGGAGAGAAGACTTTAAAGACAATACTGTGTTATCAGACTAAGGAAACAACATACCCCCTTCAGGGAACGGGTCCAAGTGCCCTGTGCGCCTCCAGGGCACCTACAATGTAGATGGGATGCAAAGGCAGACATTTCACTAACAAATCAAACCCTCCTCACTCATAGGCACAGTGGGAGGGTGGGATGGAGTAGCAATGTGCATCCGGCCATATCAGAACCTTTCTCTCTTCCCTAGGGTCCCCTCAGTACCCACACCAGCCATCAGGGACACCAGTGACATTGTCTTTCTTTTCTGGTTGCTGTGATAAACCACCCTGGCAAAACCACCTTAAGGACGAAGAGTCGATTCTGTTTCAGTTCACAGGCATCGGAGGTCGAGGCTGCAGGAGCCTGAGGCAGCTGCACACACAGCAAACAGTCAGGAAGCCGAGGGTAATGGATGCCTGTGCTCAGCTCACTCTCTGCTTTGTAGACAGTCCAGGGTAGTGTCATTCAGAGTGCACGGTTCTTAATAAACCTGATCAGCATGACCCCACTTAATCTCATGTTCCTACATATGGAGTTGGCCATCAAAATCAACTCTCAACAGAAGAGAAAGAAGACCAGGAACTGGCTCCTCCTCCCATGCTTGTTTTCCTCTGTGTATAGTCGGTGCTTGACAAATGCTCTGGATGAGTGGATAACTGAACCAGTAACAGAGTTTGAGGACCAGCAACATGGGACCTAGCCACGTAGTAAGTTAGGATTGATGGTCTACACATCAGGAAGTGTCTAGCAGACGCTCAGCTCAGAGGAGCCAGTACCAACAGGGGGCCACACACAAGACTGCTGGCCCCTGGTTTTCACAGTGAAAAATTCTTACTCCATTTTTTGAGATAAGGTCTCATACACCCCAGGCTAGTCTTTTTCTTTTTCTTTTTTTCTTTTCTTGCAGGGGTTTGAGAGAGGGTCTCACTATGTAATTCTGGCTGTCTTATATAACTCATTATATAGACCAAGCTAGCCTTGAACTCACAGAGATCTGCCTCCCGAGTGCTAGGGTTAAAAGTGTGCACCACTAAACCCAGCTCTGGGCTAGTCTGGAACTCACTACATAGCTTAGGATAGCCTTGAACTCCTGTTCCTCCAGCCTCTGCCTCTGGGAAACCCGGGTGACACTCATTCATCCCCAAGTCTGTCAGTATATTAAATGCAAAGACAAATTCAGAAGCATCACCCTCTTTCTTTTTTTTTTTTTTTTTTTTTTTTTTTTGGTTTTTCGAGACAGGGTTTCTCTGTGGCTTTGGAGCCTATCCTGGAACTAGCTCTGTAGACC
>NC_022023.1:890285-897905 GCF_000317375.1 Microtus ochrogaster
GAACTAGCTCTGTAGACCAGGCTGGTCTGGAACTCACAGAGATCCGCCTGCCTCTGCCTCCCGAGTGCTGGGATTACAGGCGTGCGCCACCACCGCCCGGCTCCCTCTTTCTTTCTCACAGATCAGGAGATGTCACAGGGTCCAGCACAGAGGCTCTGTCCTCTGCCTGTGGAAGCCATGCTGTGGCCAGTCAGGGAGCTGAGAGCCCCCTGCTGCCAGGATCTCCATGCGGACAGAGGCCTACAGTCTAAGGGACAGCTCTGGTACTGAGGAACAGGTTGGTCATGGTGTCTGCAGTGAGCTGGAGCTGGCTTCTCCAGATGTCTGAGAGCTGCCCAGCACCACAGTTCTGGTAATTTCTGAGCTTAATGTCACACCCATCATGAGAGGTTCTAAGCTAGGGGTGACTTTTTAGCACAGGGGACATTTGGAACATGTGGTCATTTTTTGTTCCAGCTGCCTGCCCTGTGCACAGGGCAGACCCATACCCAGCAAAGGCTCTCACCGCAAGCCCATATAGGTCAAGAAGTTTCCATCCACACTACGACTGAATAAATTACCCTAGAAACAAGGAAACCATACTCAGCCCCCTCACTTCCATATCCTCTTACTGGATTTCTCTTCTTTTCTTGAGGTTCGTGGGGCCTACTGTGTCCTATGGAGTAGCGCCTCCTGTTCAGCCCTCTCAACACTACACCGAAGGGCAATCACACTGGCAGCACGAACTCCACAGTGGGAGAATTTGCTCTACAGAAAAGGTAAGGGCTGAAATCACCCACCACCACTTTCATTGTCTTCCAATGAGTCAGTGGTCCTTAGGGCAACACTTGGGTGTAGCCCCGAGTGAGGTAGAAGTCCCTCTAGGCCAGCTCCAGTACAGGTGTGTGTGTGGGGACCAGGTACAAGCAGCATGTAAGGACCAGATCATGGTCATGTGCACACACACACACGCACGCACACATGTGCACCCACACAGAGAAATCATGCAATCAGCAGACACTCTCACACTTCCACACAGGCACACCACATGGCACACCAACCTCACTGTACACACATTACAGACTGCTACCACATACCCTCCCTGACACACACTACTCATACGGCACGTAAACACACACACACACACACACACACACACACACACACGTACTTCTACAAGTAGTCTTCTACCCCACAAAGGAGTAACTGCAACCATGAGAAAGCCAAGGAAAGGTAGTCTTCCTGAGGCCCCACCCTCTTCTCATCCTTCATGGTCCACCCAGCCCCACTCCTCCAACGCCAGCCTCCTAATGTAAACATCTCAACCTCCTCTCAGGAAGCATCAAGCTCAGATGTCCCCTTTCCACGTCCCTGAAGGCTCTGGCCAGGCAATTGGTCAGTGCCGCTTCACACCTAGTTCTGAATAACTCTGGTGCTGAATTTACCTCTGCCCTTCCTAGAATCCGCAGCAATCGGCACCCTGCAGAATTCCATCACTTGGGGCACGTCGGCTGCCACAGACACAGCTAATCCCAAGTCTTTCTCTCCAGCCAGACACCGCTACTAATGCCCAGGCAAGTCCTGCACAATTCCTCCCATATTGCTCTTTCCCTGTGTGCGCTGCCCAGCCCAGCCCTGCCCAGCCCAGCTGAGCCATCAGACAGAGGATGTGCTCGGTGCACCTCTCAGGGATCCAGGAATAAGTGATACAAGCCCACAGGGAGAGGAAGACAGCTGTTTCCTGGCCAGGCAGATGTGAAGACGTCTTACCCCATTTTGCAGACGCAAGCCTCAAGACTCAGGGATACCACCACGCAGGACCAGGAAGGAGCAGAGCAGAGGCGGGACCCCTTAGTGAGACCCAGAACTGGGGGCTGTAGGCAGCAGCAGCCAAGCCAGCCCTGCAGACAGCTCTCCCCAGCCCCAAATGAGGGTCAGTTACAAAGAAAAGGAAAAGGCGTTCCTGATACGCGTCCTGTTTCCTCTCCTCCTCTGGGCTTCTCTGGCCATAGAGAGCGGATGTCTCTGGGCTGGCAGAACTTGGCCTGTGCACAGCCAGCCAGTGGTGAGGGTCTCTCTGAGCCTCTCTGTACCTCGGCAATACAGACTGCATGGGAGATAAGTTTCTTGAGTGACCCTCGAGTTTCCCTTCCTGGTGCAGGGAGCCCCTCTGTGTTAACCCTTTGCGAGGTGACTCACAGGCAACACCTGACTCCACCAGAAAGGTACCTCCCCCAGGAAGCCTTCCTGTCATTCTCGTTTGCTGCAGGAATCCTTCCTTCTACAGCTCCCCATCTTTGCTCTTATACCTGACTGTCCGGCTCATTCTTTACTGGCTATCTGGAGGGGCGGAACTCTCTAGGAATCGGACGATGGAAGGGATCCCAAAGTCAGAGCCCACCTGTTGAGTGCAAGGACAAAATGTACCTGCCTGTCCTACAGAAGTCCTTCCTGCGGGTGGAGATCAGGCCCCAAGCAGCATCTCCCTGAGGGGTGTGGCTATGACTCTATCAGACTAGGTGCTCCTAGAGGAAAAAGGTCATGGTTCCATTCTCGAACAAGAGAACTACTGCACTTGTAGGGAATAGAGAGTTCCAGGGAACAGGAGCTGAGTTTCCCTGTCACACTAGACAGGACATGCCTTCTCCCCCCCCCCCCCGCTTCCTCCATCAGATCAGCAGCTCCCCTCCTCCATCAGACCTACAGCCCCACAGCTATTCCAGAACAAACCAGTTCACACAAAGGCATAGAGGTGGACTCTTCTAGAGAAGAATTTTAAGGATTCTTGCCCAGGGTCTTGTGCCAACTCCAATCCATACCTCAACCAAACTGAAACTTTCATGTTACTCTAAGGCAGTCCAGTCAAGTGTCTAGGCAAAGGCTATCAACTGTCAGTCAGGACTATCAGCTTCTGGAAGGATGGTGGCAGTTGTGGGGTGATGTCCCAGAAAAGGGGGTACCAATTGGACTGTGCACTCAGCTCTGGTCTTGATGCAGCTATATGTCAGGTCCCTGTCATCAATAATGCTACCTCCCCATCTCCAAATGATGCTACACCTGTTCCTGGCTACAGAGACATCAGCACTGGGAAGAACAGACAGGAGGGCCCATTCTAGCTTCCTCTTTGAAGGCAACACTGGCCTTCCCTGGGTGACACCCCTGTCCCTGACCCAAGCAGCCAACATGTCTTCTCCCTACTCCCACCAGCTCCAGGAGCCCCTATTAGTCAGAATCAGACCACGGAGTCCCCGCAACACCTCTGACACGTTCAGCCTCATGTGTTCCAAACCAGAGGTGGACGCAAAGGTCAAGGACCCCGGGCGGAAGGTACAATCAGGGGGTTGAAGGGGCAGGGTCTGAAATCAAACCCCAAGATCATGGCCCAATCTGCCCAGAGCAAGCAGGCTGAAAGTCAGCTGAACACATGCACGGGAGAGCGGCTGCACTCTGGTGATGATTGGAGACTTTTCTGACTCGGAAATCATTACAAGACAGATGCCGCCATGTTTACTACAGTCAGGCACTAGTCTAGATGTTTCATTAGCTCATTTAACACTCAACAAGCAGCTAGCACCTGTTATCCCCTTTCAACCCACACCACCTGATACATTCTTACTGTCTCCACTGGGAACTAACACATGGGTTAAACAGTTCACCCAACTAACAGAGTACGGAATGAACGACCTAAGCCCCCAAGGCAGATTAAGATGGCGCACACCTTTAGTCACAGCACTTGGGAGGCAGAGGCAGGAGGATCTCTAACCTGGAGGCCAGCCTGGTCTATAGAGTAGAGTAAGTTCCAGGATATCCATGGCTACACAGAGAAACCCTGACTCAAAAAACAAAAAGTCAGAAGGAGAGCCTGGGAAAATGAATCAGAGAACAAGGGTGCTTGTAGCCAAACATGGAACACACATGGTAGAAAGACAAAACTGACCCCCAAGTTACCGTCTGACTTCCACATGCAACCACACACACACATGTACACGCACACACATGTGTGCGCACACATGCACATTACACACGCACACATATATGCACACGCGCACACACATGCATGCACACACGTACACATGTACAGTACACACGCACACGTGTGTGCACACATACATGCACACACGTGCACACACACACACTAAATGTGCAAGTTGAAAACTGCTAGAGCCCAATGGCAGAGCACTTGCCTTGCATGTGAATCTGTACCACCAGCCAAAAAAAAAACCTAAAACCTAATAACAGTGCTTCTGATATTAAAAGAATTGGATGCTCCTAAAAAGACACAACCCATCCCCTTTCTGTTCCAAACCACACATTTCATAACCGGACACAGGAGGGTACAGCCCAGGATGTGAGAGGGTCTGCAAAGAGTAGCACACAATGTTTCTCAGGCATCTTAAATCACAGTTATCCCTCTTTTCAAACTTTTGGTTTTGGTCTAGGGTCTCATGTAACTCATTATGTAGCCAAGGACAGTGAATGCCTCCTCTGCCTGCCTCTACCTGCCAAGGGCGGAGCTGACAGGTGTAGGCCACCACATCTGGTTTCTGTGATGCTGAGGACCAAACCCAGAGCTCCGTGCAAGCTCAGCAAGCAGTCTAACAACTGAGCGACATCCCCACCTTATTTGCCCATTTATTTATTGACATGGTTTCCTTACGTAGCCCAGGCTAGACCTGAACTCAAGGTCCTCCTGTCTCTGCCTCCTGAGCGCTGGGGTTACAAGCATGGATTACCACAGCCAGCTCTTCTGAAACCAAGTGATTTTATTAGAATTCAGAAAACAAAACCCCCATAATGATTTTTAGGGTTCCTGGCTACCGATGGTTCAGGTGTTGAGCCCTTTACATAATTTTTGGGCTCTTGGACAACTCCAATGAAAAAGAACATTATTCTCATTTTATAGAAGGAGAAGCAGGATCCAGAGAAAAGGAGAGAGGCCACCACAGTCCCCGAGGCTGTAGAAGGCAAGGCCAACCTGCCAGACCCCAGTCTCTGCCCCCACCCCCCGGGCTGTAAGTATTGCTCACTATGCTCTATGAAGGAAGCTGGGGAGGCTGAAGACCCCAAGGGGACCACTCGCTCTTCTGTGAAGAGCACTGACTCCTGGGGCTTGAGCACCTCCAGGGAGAGCAGCTCTCTACAGTTCTCTGTAGGCATTGTCCCTTTGGCTGTTTGCCCTGGCGTAAGGGAGCACTCTGGAGCTACATCGCCACCTTCTGTATTTGTTTGTTGACATAGTCTCCTCATGTAGCCCAGGCTGGACTTCAACTCAAGATCCTCCTGTCTCTCACTGAACACAAAGAACAGCAATATAAATGAGCAAAGTGCACAGGCAAGATATCATCTAAGGGGCCTGTGGCATCACAGTCCTGCTATTCAGCTACCCAGAGTGTGGCACGTGGTTCTGGCACAAGCCTGGGTCCTATGTGCGGCGCGACCATAAAACTAACACCGCCACAGCAAACAGACCCGCCAGGCAGACTGGGGCAGGTCCAAGTCCCTCTTGACTTCAGCTGGAGCAGAGGCTCTTAGTGGAGTCATGTACCTCACAAAAGCCTGGACCACTGAAGAGATCGTAGGAATGAGGCAATCTGGGGAGGCCACAAGACCATTAGGAGAACACAGCTGAATTATCGAACATATTTAAGAAATGATTTTCCGTTACTTCTAAGAACACGGAGACCTGGAAGTGAGGTGGGTGCCAAGAAGCTGGCCGAGAATGGTGGTAAGCAGGGGGAAGCATTCAGAGCACCTCCAAAACCTTCCCCTGGACTTGGTAAGAAGCACCCCACACCCACTGCAAACCTTCAACCTACTCACCAGTTTCATTTTTGTCCCCAGAGGGGTGGTGAGAAGCCAGGTGTGGGGAGCCACACCACACGGACCCCCTCAACCACTAGTCTGTCCAAAGCAGCACCCCCAGAACCAACTCTACCACCCCAGCCTAGAGACAGATCATGTGATCCCAAACCCTCCAAGAAGCGCACGGGAGGAAGGGGTGTGAGGAGCGGACGAGGTGAAAGGCTGAGCTCTCTACCCTGGCACTATCTCACGCAGCATCTTGCCACGCCCGTCCTCATCTGGGTCATAAGAATGAACAAACCGAAGTCTTCACGCACAAGAGAAGACCAAGGCTATAGAGGACGGTGCCCTCGGGGCTGCCCGTCAAGTGAGGGAAAACAATGTAATATTACATAAGGACAGCAGTCAGGAAATCCCAGTCACCCAGCATCGACTGGGTGCTCTGTGCGTCCAGCACATCCCCTAGCTTGTACTTTTATACACTGGTTCAGCCATGGAAGACTGCTCAAAGGAGCCGCTTCCTAGTCCTGTCCCTGCCACCCCAAGCCAGACCCCAGGGCGCCAACTTCCCGGTCCCTTTGCCAAACCTTCTCTGGTCTACGTCCACTACAGTGGCGTTGAGAACCAGAGAGGACTGACGGCCAGACGCCATGAGGTGGGGGAAACACAGCCCAGTGGCTAGCTCAGCAAAGGCACCAGAGGAAGGGTTGCCGAGAGAGTGAGATGGAGATGGACAGGGCTGCTTAAACGTTACAGAGAGCAAGCTGTCCCCAGGATGGAACCTGAAGGGCAATGTTGGAAGAGAGGACATTAAAGCGGCATGCCTACGCATTCGACACTCTGACCTAGCAGAAAGCGTATTCGCAACCCATTCAAAGTCACTCTTGTTCCGCCTCTCGCAAACCATAGTGGTGTTAACACACACACTCACCTACGCAGGCGTGCACACACGTCGGTGAATGAGAAAAAAGAGGCTCGGTGAAGGGAGATAAGCAAGCCAGGCAAGTCAAGCCAAGACTGGATTCTAGGCAGAGGGAGGTGAGTCGGAGCCCAGCTGAGCTGCCGTCTGCTATGAGAGGCAGGGGGCCCTGTGTTCTTTAACTAACCCCCACTTCCAGCCCTGCTGGTCCCTGGTTCTCCTCTCCCCCTCACCACAACCCCTGTACACACACAGTCAGGCCCTGGGGCCAGTCAGAAGGGACCCACCCTAGAAGGGCAGCCAGCAGAGCCAAGCAGCAGATCTCTGCCAGAGGCAAGGATGAATCCTCGCTCCAGCGCCTCAGAGGACTGATAACCTGGACCCTCTGCTGCTCTCCTATCAAGTGCACGGGGGCGCCAGCCTCTCCCTTCTCCTTCCTCTGCCCCCTCACCCTCCCCAGGGAGCAGTTAGCTCAGCCTTTCCCATCAGAGGCTCGGGAATGATGGGAAGTGCTCCTGGCAAGGAACTGAGAGGAGGTTGCTCCAGGGAGGGAGGAAAGGGGCATCCTTGGGGCAAGGATAATGTCTGTGTTTCCTGAGCCCCAGACTGCCAGGAGCGCAGAGGCCTGGACTTAAGACCATGGTAGTGGCAGGGTCTCGCTTTACCAATGGAGAGACAGAAACTCAGACACAGGAGAAAGGGGGAGTCCCAGGAATTGATTGACATGACACAGGTATGTATGGCAGGCTAGAGAAAGTACCCCATCCTACTCCTGAGATAAGACGGAGGGGCAGCACTTGTTAAAAATCTTGCATGGGAGCCTGGCAGTGGTAGTGCATGCCTTTAATCCCAGCACTCGGGAGGCAGAGGCAGGCGGATCTCTGGGAGTTCGAGGCCAGCCCGGTCTACAAGAGCTAGTT
>NC_022023.1:898005-905775 GCF_000317375.1 Microtus ochrogaster
AAAAAGAAAGAAAGAAAGAAAGAAAGAAAGAAAGAAAGAAAGAAAGAAAGAAAGAAAGAAAGAAAGAAAGAAGGAAAGAAAGAAAGAAAAATCTTGCATGGGGTGTCGGGGTGGGGGGAGCTCCTGAATTATGTGGGTAGGCGGGGCCTACAGTAATCACAGGCTCAGAGAGAAATGGCAGCTTTAGAGTCACAGGAAGATACTCTACTGATAGCACTGGATGCGGAGGACAGGGCCAGGAGCAATGGGTGCCGGTGGTGTCTTAGACATCAGTGGTGACAAGGGAGAGCATTCTCCCCTGGGGTCGCCAGAAGGAACACAGTCCCGCTTTAGACTTCAGACCTCCAGAAACATAAAAGAATCATCTTTAATCTACCAAGGAGACTGAAGGTATTTCGGGTGAGGAAGTAGCAAGGCTCAGGTCCCCTACAGCACACACCACACTGCCTGCTGGATACACGCCTTCAGAGCGCAAGCTTGCTGTCTTCCTACCTCCTCCTGGAACTCTGGGTAGAGTCCACTCCCTTTCTAAAGCAAGGTGGTCTAGGAAGGACCCAGACCAGGGAGGAGAGACCCTAAGATAGTCTCTGACCCCACCCCCGTATCCACAGCTCATCATCACCTAATCTCTCCTCCTCTCCTCACTTCAGCCTCTCTCAAGACTCTTCATCGATGACTGTAAACTTCTGTGAAAAATAAGTAACATATGTCGAACCTGTTGCTCCAGTAGCATGCACAGTGTCCCACACCCCATTCCTACCACTGCATCTTGTATGGTTGCTCATTCAGAATCCTCAAGAACCCCTTGGTGCCCCCTCAGACCCTGCACTCCCTCCCTAGTTCTGTGTGTCTTCCTCAGAACACCCCTGTGCTGTTCTCCTGTTAGCTGTCTCCCCTCCACAGAATATGGCCCTCGCTAAGCCAAAGGCGCTGTGTGCAACGGCACAGGTAACCCAGGAGGTGTGCTGGCACTCAGCATGAGGAGGTCACCTCGCACTGGCTTGGGCTGAAAGACGCGCCTGGCACATTCAGCCCTTGGAGTCACTCAGGAGGGAGGGGATGATCTGACCCTTGTACCGATGAGGACAGAGACCTAGAGAGGGAGAGGGGACCTCCTTAGAACCAGCCCTCAGGCTAGCTACACGACTCGTGGGCCCCGTGCAAATGAAAATGTGGACTTGCCATCCTTGTGCACATCAAGACAGAAACAGCAGTGTTAGAGCCCTGGGGAAACCCTTCTGACTACAGATCCTGGCACCTCCCAGCCTCCCATGGAGCTGCCCCCCTCCATCAGCAATGCCAGGCGACTCCCTGTGGAATGTTCAAAGGCAAAAGTCCCAAAGGGTATTGGAAGGCATTGGGTGTCACATATGAGGAAGGGGCTGGACACAAAAGACTTGTTGAAGAAAATCTGGCCCCTACTCAGCATCTGTAGGGGATGCTGGGATTTTTTTTCTCTTTTTCTTTCTTTTTTAGCTGTTACTTTTTTGTTTTGTTTTGTTTTTGTTTTTCGAGACAGGGTTTCTCTGTAGCTTTGGAGCCTGGCCTGTAACGAGCTCTTGTAGACCAGGCTGTCCTCAAACTCACAGTGATCTGCCTGCATTTGCCTCCCGAGTGCTGGGATTAAAGGTATGTGCCACCACCGTCCAGCAACTGTTTCGTTTTACATGTGCATGTGTATGCAGGCCAGAGGTCAGTGTCAGGTGTCTCTCTCACTCACTTGTTAATTCCAGCTAGACTGGCTGGACTTGAACAAGCACCAGGAATCTGCCTGCCTCCACCTTCCAAGTGCTGGAATGGCAGTCTCATGCCCAACTTTTTATGGGAGACTTGGGGATCTGAACCCAGGTCCTCAGGCTTTCACAAGCACCTGGCCCACTGAAACATCAACCCAGCCCTGGAAGCTGGATTTTAGAAAAGGAGATGCTGTGTGTGGACCAGAGATACCGAGAACCAAGATGTCAGGCCTGAGGAATCCCAGTATCCTCCAAACTGTATTCAGGCGTCAGCCTTGTACAGAACCGGAGTATGAGGGGAACAGAATACAGGAAGGAGCAGAGAAAAAGAAAGGAAATCTTTCCCCAGACTGCCTTGCTTAATTTTCCTAACTCTCTGGACAGACAGACCCTCTGCCCTCATTATAGAGGTAACTGAACTCCCCAAAGCAGCAAAAGACCCGGTCACCCCCAGAAAATAACGGAGGCCTCATGGCTCCATCTCACCTGTGGGTGAAAACCTGCTTCAGCCACTGCTGTTATCCCACATCCTGTTCACTCAGAAAGCACAGCCAAACCCCAGGAGGTATTCAGACATCCTCAGGCCCTCAAAATCACAAACCCTCCCTTCCCCCTCCACTGCCAGCTGCCCCTCAAGGCCAGGCCCGTAGTACAGAAGCCAGAGACCTGCTGAGGAAGCCAGTGCAGCATTCTGGCAGTTCAGGGTGCCCATCACCAGACCAGACCTTTCTCCACATCTCTCTCTCTCCAACCTCCCCTCCTGCCCCAGCTGCACACATACCCTGGGCATCGGGACACCTCACAGAGTTTACATAGGCTGCTCTGACTGCACGAGAAGCCTTTCCCATCTGGCCTAACTTCAGAACCCATGCCAGCTCTACCTCCTCTGACAAGAGCTCCCTGAGGCCCTTGTTTGCCATAACCAGCTCAGCTTCCCTGGTTGCTCCTCACCAGATTTACTAAGCAGCCGCACACTCCCGGCACAGTGCAAAGAGCTGAGGATAAAAGATTCAGTCCTGGCTCAGTCAAGCCAGGGTGTGGCTCTGCTTTCTCCATGTGAACATACACCCAACAGGACCAGTGAGGGAACCTGGGCTAGGGATCTGTTCTCAGCTCCTACATGCCAGGTCTCTGCAGAGGCTGGGGACAAGGCCTCCCATGGCCCTCAGGTAGATCAGCCCTGGGATGATCAGGAGCCTCCTCAGCAGGTGCGAGTTTCATGCTGTGAAGAGGGAAAGCAGGTGGTCCGCCCCCACACTGAGGGACTTGCTCCATGGGTCCCTCAAAGGGCGGAAGGCATCACGGTTCACTATGGAAAGCCACAGCCCACAGAAGCTCCAAGCAGACACGATAGCTGCTGGGGGACTCAGGCCGAAGCGGAGTCAGATGGCAGAGGAAACATCTTGAGCACTACTGGGAGGAAGGCAGGAGAAAGAGAGAGGAAGGAGCCAGACGCGCAAACTCCTCTGCTTTGCCTCCTTCCAATCAAAACAGAATTCCTGGCAGGCAAGGACCTGTGAGGAAGGAGACAGGGCAAGAACCTAGGGCCTTAGGGACCAGGGTGAGAGGCTGGCCCTGGGGCTGGAGCCTCCGCCAGCTCAGAGGTGGAAGAGACCTAACGCCTACTCCTCATACCCTACTCACGTACCTAACACTGCCCTAACCCCAGATCCACGGTCTGGGTTGAGCAACAACACAGTAGAATTAGCACCATATCAAAACCTATAATGGTCTGATTGGGGGAATGAACGCCTAGCCTCTGAGGAAGCCCCAGCGCAAGCAAGTGACCCCGAGTATCAGTTTCCACCACTGGGGGTGTGTGGCAGTGCCGGGTTGACCACTGTGACAGAGGGAGGGACGTACAAACAGAACCCTAGGGGAGTCGACAGAGCATGGAGAAACAGCAGGAGAATAAGGTTGTTCTGAAGAGAGCTGAGGTCCTACTGAGCCTGAACCATCTGTGGACAGACAGAGAGAGGCAAGAGAAACAGGGGTGACCTCATCCAAAGAAGACAGGGGCCTCGTTCTCCAAGGCTGCCTGCTGACTAGGCAAAGCCACAGCCTTCTACCCCAGTTCCTCTCCTGGCTGCCAAAATGGCAGTCCCCACAAAGCAGTTCACTTCTTACTGAGTTGCGGTAGGCATGAGAGCTCTGGAGAGGGGACCCACAGCCCTGCTAAGTCTCTGCGCTCCGTAGTTGGTCCCTGACAATTCTCACAATGACAGCAAAAGCCCAAGGCCCACTCGGTTCTGTGCGGTCGCCAGGACTGGAAGTCAGAAAAGACGCTAGGAACCATTCTGAACTATTGTCTGCATCATGCTGGGACACCAAAACCCAAGGCTTTGCTGCCTTCATCGGCCTCCTCGAGCCTTTGTCCCCAGCTCCTGAGTCTGGTATATTTCAAAACCATTAAGAAGGGATGCTGGGTCCCAGGGGAGGTGCCTGCTCAGCCAGTTCTGGAGATGATGAAGGTTTTTCATCAATAGCCAAAGTTGCAGGTGCAGCCGCTGACTCTAACCAGGATGTGAGGCGGTCCTGAGGGCGGACTCTGAGTCATGAACACAACTGTGTCTCCAGAGCCATGCCCCTGTCCTGGCTCCTGTGGGTGCCCAGCAAATGAACAAATGAATGAAAACGTGAATGAGTGATAATAACAGCTGCCAGCATGGAGTTCTTCCAAATATCAACTCATCTAATCCTCAGGAAGGCTTTAAGAGTCCCATAATAGAAGATTGAAATTTCCATGATAAAAACTTTATTATTCTCACATTCTAGGCCGGGAAACCGAAACAAACAAATGATAAGAAACCTGGCCAGGATGACACAGCTTTGCGCTAAAGCTCTTACGGTTTTGTTTTTAAGATTTTTAAAAATCTTATTTATGGCTGGGCAGCGGTAGCGCACACCTTTGATCACAGCGTTCAGGAGGCAGATGCAGGCAGAGCTCTGTGAATCCAAGGCCAATCTGGTCTACGGAGAGAGTTCAAGGACAGCCTAAGGCTACACAGAGAAACACCGACTTGAAAGAAAAAAAAACAAAAAATTGTATTTATGTGTCTGCACATACGTATCTGTGTGCGTGTACATGCACATGTGTGAGCACGCGTCCATGGAGATATCAGATCCCTGGGAGCTAGAGTTGTAGGCCTCTGTGAGCCACCCACCTCCAGTTGTCATGGCTGAATAGCAAGCACTCTTGACCACCAATCCATCTCTCCAGCCCCTGAGGATTGCTACGCTTTGGACAATGACTTGCATGTCTCCCAGCTAGGGTTCAGGTATAGGAAGCTGTTTCCAGGGTGGTGGTAGTGAGGGGTGACGTTGACTGGGAGCTTAGCTCAATGGTGGAATGCCTGCCTTGCATCCTCGAGACCTGGGCTCCAGCTAAAGGAAGGAAGGGGGAGAAAGAAGCTAGCAGAAGGCAGCCAGGTCGTTAGGGGAACTGCCCTCGGAAGGGAGTAAGGTCGTCACCATAGGCTGGTTCTTGGGTGAGTTGTGGGCTGTGGAGGTAACTCAGTCACCTGGGAAAGCATACAGACCACATAAAAAGGACTGCGTGGCGGTCCTTATAGTCCCAGCACTGATAGGCATAGACAGATGGTTCCCAAGAGCTTATTGGTAACCAGGCTAGGCTACTAGGTGAGCTCCAGGCCGGTAAGAAACCCTATCTCAGCTGGTTGTGGTGGCTCACACCGGCAGGATTTGCTGAAGGAGGCAGACGCAGGAGGATCACGAGTTTGACGTGCAGCCTGGGCTACACATCAAAAAACAAACAAACAAACAAACAAACAAAAAAGAAACTACATAGATAACTCCTGAGGAAGATGATTGCTAAGTAACACCAGAGATTGACCTCTGACCTCCACACATTTGAGCATGGGCAGCCACACAAACATGTGTATCCACATGAATGAATACACATACACACACACAGACACATCAAAAACGGAGTGCGTTGTTAGGACAAGAAAGCCAGAGCCTGAATAGCTGTCTGACTCCCAACCTCACTACAGATCTTGCACACACACGCCTGCTATGGTGCTATCCATCACGAGGTCTTTGCCAGAGCCTCACCCACGACTCCCCAGAACTGTGAGCGAATAGACCTCAGGTGTTCTACTGCAGCAACAGAAATCAGGCCAATACCAGAGCTTTGGTCTTAACCACTGTCAAACTGCCCCTCTCTGCACCAAAAGCCTGCCATGGTCTCTTAGACCTGCACTTCCCTTTCCTCAACAGCTTCAACCCAAATCCCAGGTTTCATCTCAGTTGCACCTCCTCCCAACAGAAGTCGCCTTTCTTACGACTGTTATCAACTTAAACACAAACTTACTGAGATGAAATTCACATTTAAAACCAGGTTCCGAACCAGACCCAGTGACACACGCTTATCATCCTAGCACCCAGAAGCAGGAGGGTTATGAGTCTGAGGTCAGCCTGAGATACACAGTAAGACCCCATCCATAAGAACAACAAACGGAGCCAGGCGGTGGTGGCACACACCTTTAATCTCCAGCACTCCAGAGGCAGAGGCAGGCGGATCTCTGTGAGTTCAAGACCAACCTGGTCTACAAGAGCTAGTTCCAGGACAGGCTCCAAAGCTGCAGAGAAACCCTGTCTCAAAACAACAACAACATCAACAACAACAACAAAAGAAGAACAAACAGTTGTAGGGGACCAATAAAACAGTTGGAGACCGGGAAGATGGGTCAGTTGGTGAAACACATGCCACACAAACCTGAATTTGATCACCCAGAACCTAATCCAAAGAAGCCCATGTGAGGTAGCAGTGAGTACCTATAACACCAGCACCAGGAGGCAAAGACAGAAGGGTCCCTGGGGGCTCACTTGCCCATCTAGACAAACCAGTGGACCTGAAGCAACTGAGGAAAATTGACATTAACCCTGCTTCTATGGGCACGTGCACACCTACATAAACATATACAATTGGCTAATTAATAATTAAAATAACTTTAAAATTAAGCCTTTGTAAGAGAGTGAAGAAGTCAGTGGCTGTTAGCATCTTCACACAGCTCTGCTAAGCTGCAACCCCTGTCTGCTTCCAGCTCACATCCACCAGTCTCTTTATCCATTAAACCTTTTCCCCACCCTTTCCCTGTTATCTGCTGGCAGCCAGCCAGGGCCTGCTTTCCATCTCATCGGTTCATCTGTTCTAGCTATGTCACATAAATTCTCTAACACAATACGTGCCCTTCGGTACCCAGCTTCTACCTCTCGGCAGGATGTCTTCACGGTGATTCATTCAATTACAGCCTGAGTCAGGATTCGGTTGCCTTTCTGTTGAATGACGCTCTGTGGCATGGATATACCACAGTTTGCCCCTCTATACACCTGTGACCAGAACTTTGGTGCCCTAGTTAGACCCGTAACCCCAATCCCCCACTCTGACCCTGCAAGTAAGGACTCTTTTGTTCCCATCACCAGAATGCAAAACTGGTGGCCATCTGGGGTACAGGTTATAACTTGAATCTGAAATTAGACACCTTCCCAATGTGGTGTCCCCTGAAGCCTTGTCTTACAGCACACATCTCTTCCTCTCTGACCATCTGTGTCTACTCCCCTGCCTCCGAGAAGGGGGCTGACACGGTGTGCACAGTTCAAGCTGAGCCCAGATTCCACCATAGCCCAAAGTCACAGAGGCCCAAGGGCTGCAGCCCCCACTCTTGGGAATGTTCTCCTGCCCAATCAAGGGTTTCCAGGACCCAAGACCAGAGACCAAGCACTCCATTTGTGAGGTAGGAATCCACAGCCGTGCCAGGAGCCTTTCATGATCCATGTTGTTTTCCTCTGCGAAGAGGAAGGTGGCCCCCAGCAGATGGCTCTAGAGATCCGCGAGCAAGACCAGTGAGCTGGGTTTGGCTGAACAGGAAGCTGGAAAACACAGACCGAGCAGGGAAGGGGAAGGGCATAGGGCCGTTGCTAATGAGGAGTTCTTGGCGGCCAGTACCCCCACTTCTCAATTTTTTTTTTTTTTTTGGTTTTTTCGAGACAGGGTTTCTTTGTGGCTTTGGAG
>NC_022023.1:905875-906698 GCF_000317375.1 Microtus ochrogaster
TTTTTTTTTGGTTTTTTCGAGACAGGGTTTCTTTGTGGCTTTGGAGCCTGTCCTGGAACTAGCTCTGTAGACCAGGCTGGTCTCGAACTCACAGATACCCGCCTGCCTCTGCCTCTTTAATCCCGAGTGCTGGGATTAAAGGCGTGCGCCACCATCGCCCGGCCCCACTTCTCAATTTTAAACACCCTTGGCCTCGAATCCCCAATACCTCTTCCTGCCACCGAACCTTGAACCATGCCAAATCACACCTCCTCTGAGCCATCTAGCCCAGCAGCAAAAAGGAGGTTGGTGATCTGGAATTAAAAGAATTAAAAGTCCTAAATACTCCCAGATCTGAAATTTTCTGAATATTGAGAGGCCACAAGGGAAACACTGTATACCTGACCTCATCAAAGGGTCACGGTGAAGACAAAGAAACTCCAGAACAAAACCGGAGGCAGGGATGCAGCTCAGTGGTAGGGACAAGCCAGTTCTCATCACACACACACATGCATACACATACACACACACCTACAAAATCACCATTCAAATCGAAAACACTTCCCTAGCATATAGGATATTCAGTGTAGGTAGAGTTCCAGACCTGGGGAGTTGAGCAGTAAGGCTGACTTTGAGGAGTTATTCCTGCTGAGGCTGCTCCCAGCCAGGTGGAAGGTGACCACTAAAGACCCTCACAGGCCATCTCATTCGCCTTGTGTTTGAGGATAGGGTCTTTACAGTCCCTACATATGGGGCTGGAGAGATGGCTCAGTGGTTAAGAGCATTGCCTGCTCTTCCAAAGGTCCTGAGTTCAATTCCTAGCAACCACATGGTGGCTCACAAC
>NC_022023.1:906923-933821 GCF_000317375.1 Microtus ochrogaster
GGTCTCGAACTCACAGAGATCCGCCTGCCTCTGCCTCCCGAGTGCTGGGATTAAAGGCGTGCGCCACCACCGCCCGGCTTAGAACTTCTTTTTAAATAAGGCCTCGCCGCCTAGACATGAACTGAACACAGGCATGCTGAAGTGAGCCTCAGCCCTACTCAGAGAACTACAGGCAACTGAGGGATGCTGGGGTGGAGGGCCGTCTTCCCTGGGGGAGGGCATGCCGATCGCTATCCAATAGCAAACAGTCAGCCCTAAAGACAGACACACAAGTAACAGACTGGGCAGGTTATATTTAGGAAATCTATCTACATACATATAAGAACGTAACAACAATTAATGAAAAAGAAACCATGAATTTAAAAGAGAGCAAGGAGGGTGTTGTGGGATTTTTGTATACTGTGTGAAATATATTGCCCTGATTGGTGTAACAAAAAGTTGAATGGCCAATGGCTAAGCAGGAGGTATAGGTGGGACTTCCAGACAGAGAGAGGAAGTAGGAGGAAACAATCAAGGTGCAAGGGAGACACGGAGGGAGTCGGGACTTACAAAATAAAAGAAAGGTAAAAAGTCACATGGTAAAACATAGATTAATAAAAGTGGGTTAATTTAAGTTATAAGAGCCTAAACTAAGGCTAAGCTTTAGTTAATAATAGTAATTAACAATAATCTATATCATTATTTGTGAGCTAGTGGCCCAAGGACAAATCCATCTACAGAGGGGTATATAAGAGGGGATAAAAAGAGGGAAGGGGGGATGTTGTAACCATATTATAATCTCAAAAAAACAAAAGAAGCAACAGTAACAATAATAACAGTAATAACGATTAAGGCTTCACTGTGTCACTGTAACTGGTCCGAAACTGGCTCTGTAGACCAGGCTGGCCTCAGATTCACAGAGATCCGCCTGCCTCTGCCTTCCGAGTGCTGGGATTCAAAGCGTGCACCACCCCCGAGCAAGCTCTCCCTGTGACTCTGGTCCTTTTACTTCTACTCCAGAGGACAGGTAGGGGACCAACGCGCCCAGTTTATGCGGTGATAGAAGTGAACCCAGGACTTCATAAATGCTAAGCAAGCGCTCCAGCAACCGAGCCACATGCCTACAAATTCAGCCACGTTAGAAAAGTTCTGTGTATACTGATTACTGCTGATTATCAGTGAGCCTCCTCAGACCCCTTTCCCACGTGATGAGAGCTTAATACACATGCAGTGGATGATGGATGGATGGACAGACAGACGTACAACTCTCCTTTGAAGCTGTGTGGTCTTGGACAAACCGATCAACTCTGCCTGAGTCTCCCTTTACAAGCAGGGACCATACTTTGGGGTAATTTGGAAGACTGAAAGAGATCCTGAGCACAGGACCTCCCGGGCTCAGGCGGAAATGGTCCCGCCCTATCCCGCCCCTCTGTTCCCAAGGCCAGAGGGAAACACCAGGTCTCTGGGCTGGGCCCCTGGCTATATGTAAATGTTTATGCCAAGCCCCAGCCTCCCCGAGACAAGTTATTTGTTTGGCTTATAATTAATTGCAGAAGGCTAGGCTGGGCAATAAATTCTGCCAAGGAAACATAAACAGCTTTTGCACAGAGCTCCCAGCCCATTGTGAGGCCAGCAGCAAGGGCCCGTGAGGAATGGAATGTCTGAGCTGGTCGGTCCCTGTACCCCAGGCACATAGATCACAGGTCAAAGGGAAGGACCCTTGAAAACAACAGCCTGACTTCCAGCATTACCTCCTCCAAGACCCAGCAGAACACTTGATGCATCAGGCTGCCCAATCTGACTCTCAACAGGGGACTTGCCCCACCTAGAAAATGGCCGGGCTGGAAGAGGAAGCAGGCTTGATTTCTGAGAGGGAAGAGCAGACAGAAGCTCTGTCCTCAGCATGGAATTCCTGCCGCATACCTCTGGTGCCAGCCACTGGAACCTGGGCTCCCAGGGTGCTAGCATTCCACGGCAGGGAGAGCAGATGTCAGATTGTCACTAACAGAAATGTGATTACAAGACACTGCAGAGGACAGAGCCGCTGGCCTGTGGGAGCCTAGCAACAGCCACAGCCTCTGGAGGTCCGCGATGCAGAAGCCACACAGAAGCCCCCTGGCAGGGCCTTACCAACCCTTTCAAAGGGTCTCAAAAGCCCTGTAGACAGGCTGTGGAAGGTCACAAGATGAACAAAACCAAACCCAGGGAGCACACACTGACTCGGGGACAGGCAGATGGGTAAGATGCAGGATACAAGCTAGGGAGGCCATGGGAAGGTGAGCTAGGCACAATATGAGTACCTACCCTGTGCCAGGCCCTATATTATCTCTTTTGAGACTTACCACAGCCCCCATGACAGGAAGGACACTTTGAAGATGAAATTTTTTTTTAAAGTTTGGGAAAATTATGTAACTATTTAACAGTTTAACACCCACAGACCCAACAAACAGAAGACGTAAAATTTGATTTTTTTTTCATGTAGCTAGAGCCAACCATGTAGTAGAAGATGGTCTTGAATTGATCCTGCCTCAACCTCCCTAGTGCTTGGATGATGAGTGTGGACCACCACAGCCAGTCAGACGTGAGACTTGAAACCTATCTCAGTAACCAGGTCTCCTCCCTTTCTCCCTTAAAGTGGACACTGATCCTGCAGAAGGACAGGCAGCCCCCTCTGGGACTGACAGCCTATCTGCCTGGCTTCCTAATGAGCAGCCAAGTTCAGCTGAGCTGCCCCAGAGGCGTCCACAAGCCCCACAGCAACCAGACTCCTCCTCCAGCTGCTGGAACAGAGACAGCCAGGCCAGGCTTCCTTTAGTCCCCTTCCCATGGAAAGCCCCATCAGGTTCTGATAGTCCCTTTTCAGTCCAGCTGTGCTCCACAGTTGATAGATCATGTCACCCTCTGGTTTGTCCTGCCTTAACCTCCCAAGGGCTGAGATTCGAAACATGACCACTACAAGCTGTTTGTGGGTACTGGGAATCAAACCCAGGGCCAGATACATGAGCTACACCCCCATCCCAGAAGTCTGCTTAAAAAAAAAAAAGAAACCTAACAAATGAACAACATGAATGATCTTTCTTTGTCAAAGTTCAGGGCAGCCCTGAGCCCTGTGGCACAAGACGAGGCCCAGAGAAGAGTCTGGCGTGCAAAAGGCCTGAAATTGGGGTGCAACTTTGCCTTGAAGTAAATCTGCCTTGGGACTGGAGGAAGGGCCCAGAGGCGATCTGAGCATAACCCGCCTTCACAAAGGCCCTGCCCCCAGCCCAACAGACAGAGGAGGCTCCCAGGAAGTTCTTCTGACGCAGGGCCCTCCCTGCCGTCCATGGCCCAGGTCTATGTGTCTTGCCACAGCTTCTGAAGGAGCCAGGCTCATCTGAATCCAGGGCCTGCTGCTCATGAAGGCCACACCAGCAAAATTCTTGGCGATCCTGCTGCACATCTCTGAGAAGATCCTCCCACAGACGGGCTGGCAGCCTCTGCCCCCAGCTGTACCTGCAACTCCAAGCAGCTAAGAAACCCACCTGCTGGCTAGCACAGGCCACGGCCCCACAGCTACACAAGACAAGTTGTTTTGTCCCCATTTTGCAAAAGGAGAGAGTTAGTGCCCACCAGTTATGCATTACACACACACACACACACACACACACACACACACACACACACGTGCACACACACCAGGGGGCTTTCTACAAATGCCATGACCTAGGCACATAGGTGGAAAGGCTGTGATCATATGGAATGGCTGAAAGATTAAGTCTTTTTTATTTCTGAAAACAGACCGGAGCTGAAGCCCTCTTCCCCCATTCCCACCCTAGCCCTGGAGGGAAGCAGTCGGCAGACACGTTAGAGGGCAGTGGTCCACGGAGCGAAAGGTCTTAAGCTACTGGGACAGACCGGCAGCTGGGGAATTGTGACAGATCTTCCTGAACAGCCACTGCCTTCTTTGGAGATATCCAAGGACGCACCAGACCTCAGAAGTGAGTTTCAGAGCAAAAGCCTCACACAGCGAGGGCCTTGGGTCCTCTCCCGCAAAGCACATTTTACAACGGTCAGCTTTTTCTTCACTGCCCACCTCCTGGGCCTTCCAGATGCTCGTGCCACTTCCTGACTCATCCTACAAACCAGTATTTGTTCTTATTTGCCCACGTCCCGCCCTGTGCTGTGTTAATGATGAATTCATCGATACACATCATCCACAAGCCTTTACAGAAAATGTAAGTAGCAAACTTGTGGCTTGAACGAGAATGGCCCCCATAGGCTCAAGGACACGAACACTTGGTTCCCAGTTGACGAACTGTTGTTTAAGGAAGGCAGAGAGGAGTGACCTCGTTGGAGGGGGTGTGTCACTGGGGGTGAGCTTTGAGGTTTCAAAAGCCCAAGGTAGGCCCAGTCACTTCTCTCTCTCTCTCTCTCTCTCTCTCTCTCTCTCTCTCTCTCTCTCTCTCTGCCTCCTGCCTGAGGATCAGATGTAAACTCTCAGCTACTGCTCTGGGGTCATGCATGCCTGCCACCATGCTTCCTTCCCACCACGATGGTCTGAAACTGTCAGCAAGGCCCCAGTTAAATGCTTCCTGTTTTAAGTGATCTTGGACATGGAGTCTCTTCACAGCAGCAGAAAAGTAACTAAGACAGTAGCTTGGTCCCAATGTGCTCAGCACTGAGATGGGGTGGGGGGTGAGGGGTTCCCTAAGGTGCAAAACTGAGACAGGGCCACGAAGACCGACGTGGCACTGTGTGCCCCACCCTGACCCAGGTGACGGTCAATGCTCCCAAGCTTCTGGCCTGAAAGTAGCCACAAACACCTGCTGAGCCCTTCGTGCACAGAGCAACACCACCCTATGAGGGCGACCTTATTCATTCTTTGGTTTGCAGAAGAAACCTGGGCTCAAAAAAGCAGCCAGCATGACCTGTCCAGTTACAGAGCTTCAAGTGTCTGTCAAAACTTGAACTCAGATCCAACAAGACGGATAAAGGGAAGGGTGAGTTCCAGCATGCACACGACAACGATGCCCTCCCGGTCCGTTTTGTAGCCAGTGCCTGACCCTCCTAGGTGGGCAGAAAGAGTGTAGAAAAAGAAAAGAAAGGAGAAAGGCCCGGGTCTTGTTTATTCATCTCCAGGCTGGGAAATCCCAAAACCCCAGCTGAAAATGTATCCCATTTCCCTTTTTCTACCCGTTCTGTCCGCTTTCTTTCAGCACCAGGACCAGGAAGGAAGTGAGAAGAAGGGAAGGGAGCTTCTCCTTTGGGTCAGCAGTTTAGGCCCCACTTCCTCTGAGCCGACTGTGACCCACCTTGCCTAACTCTGGCCCCAAGCACAGCCTCCAAGTGGAGCAGAGGACCCTTCTATCAGTAGCCCACTCCAGGACAGAGCGCCACCAAGGAGTCCTGCCAGGTGCCAAGGGACCTTGAGGACTATTTGGTCTTCCTCCAGGGAGCACACAGAGCCCATGTAACTGTTTAAATTAAGATCATAGGGAGGGAGGGCCAGGGATGTAGCTTGGTTGGCAGAATGCTTGCCTCCCATGCAGGAGGGCCTGGGTTCCATTCCCAGCAACGCATAATACATATACAATACAATACATAATGCATATACAATAGCACATGCCTGCATCCCAGCATTCGGGATGTGGAGACAGGAAGATCACAAGTTCATGGTCATCCTCAAACACTCAGTGAATGTGAAGTCAGCCTGGGATGCATGTGACCCTGTCTCCAAATGTGATGGATGGAGGGGATGGAAGGTCCTAAGGAAGAAGACAAGTGTGGGAGCACATACCTTCATTCCCAGCACTCGGGAGGCTGAGGCAGGAGGATTGTCTTGAGTACAAAAACAACTTGAATTACATATAATAAGATTGTGTCTTGAAAGCAACATATAAAGAAGGTTCTACCAGTTGGGAGAAGAAAGGCTACCCAGGGCAAAAAGCCTGATCTGACAGAGACACAGGAGTGGGAAATTAGTGGTTGGGCTGGAGAGATGGCTCAGCAGTTAAGAACACTACCTGCTCTTCCAAAGGTCCTGAGTTCAATTCCCAGCAACCACATGCTGGCTCGCAACCCTCTGTAATGAGATCTGGTGCCCTCTTCTGGTATGCAGACATACATGCAGGCAGAACACTATAGAAAATGTCAGTGGCTATAGACGTTAAGCCAGTGCCCACAGTGTGAGGACAGCAGGCAGGAAGTTAGAGACAGAAACTGCAGGGTTCTAGCTGCCACCTGAAAATGACCCTTTTGTAGGGAGCAGTTGGCTATCTTTTAAGCTGGGAAGGTCACGGTCTGTTGTGTCTCTGAACAAAAAGATTGCTTCCAGGTTTTATACTGAGCCGCAGGACAGGCAGAACCCTAGTGGAACCGCCCAGGCCAGGAGCCGGTGGGATGGAGCAGCATTAGAAGAGACACACACACACCACCGTTCAGACTGGACATCTGAGCTGGGACGGCTGGGCATGGGTTTCTCTCCAAAGAAGTATGGACTCAGGCTGCCTCTTTTTCAGATATTCTCTCACTCATATGGAAGCCGAGGCTGGAGAAACCCAGGACCATCTGTGGCCTGGGCAAGGGTCATCATAGTCCTCTGCAAATTTCCTACTAGACACGGTTCGTTCTGCAAAATGGCGACTTCAGTCGTGGCTGCTGGATGGCTGCAGACAAGGCAGTGCGTTGCTGCGTGTGAGGAAGAGAAGTGCGCACATTAACTGCTTGATTATAACGTGTCATCAGCTCTGTCCTTTTTAGGATATTGGGAAAAAACTTGGCAAAAAAAAAATCAAAATCCTCATTACTAAGTCTTTTGAAATGCCTTCAGTTTTCTCCCACAGCCCTGGGGCCATAGACTCATGATAAAAATCTCACCCACCAGGTGAACCCTGTTAAGATCTGGGCGCTCTCATTAACACAGACACTACAGTGAAGGAGAAGGGTACCACTTCCCCAGAATCCGAGCATCTCATCCACAGACATGGGGAGTTGAGGGCCCCAGCCTACACCCTCTCTACCACACCGCTTGGCCTCAACGTTCCTAAAGAGGGCTCTCTGAACTATAAAGACCAGCACCCATGCCCCTTCCTGGCCACAGCCCCAAACCAAAGCTGTCTCTCCTAAGACTTAGCTCCTGGCCTTGCGCTCTGCTGGAAACCTCCAGAGAAGCTGTGAAACCCCCGCCCACCACCAGGGTAGACCCTGGGCAGTCCTGGCTTCTGTTGCTGTTTGCCCAGCGTCCACCAATATGTCTGTCTCATTTCTAATCTCACCGAAATATTCACTGTGACACTTTTACTCTTCACCCTGATTTCCTGACCTTTTTGCTTTAGTTTTGTTTAGAAAGGGGGTGGGGGAGACTCACTAGGTCATCCTAGCTGACCCAGAGCTTATGGTGTAGAGCAGGATGACCTCACGCTTGTAAACACCCTCCTCCCCCTCCCTCCCGAGTGCTGGGATTAGAGGCAACCCACTAGCTTTGTTTTTGTTTTTGTTCTGATGCTGTCTGCATTCCAAGAAATTCTTTATTGAAATACCAAAGGATGCTCAATCGTGCCACAAGGACATGTGCTCAACTATGTTCATAGCAGCATTGTTTGTCATAGCCAGAATCTGGAAACAACCTAAATGCCCTTCAACAAAAGAATGGATAAGGAAAATGTGGTACATTTACACAATGGAGTACTACACAGCAGAAAGAAAAAAAATAACGACATCTTGAAATTTGCAGGCAAATGGATAGATCTAGAAAACATCATACAGGGGGCTGGAGAGATGGCTCAGAGGTTAAGAGCACTGACTGCTCTTCCAGAGGTCCTGAGTTCAATTCCCAGCACCCACATGGTGGCTCACAACCATCTGTAATAAGATCTGATGCCCTCTTCTGACCTGCAGGTGTACATGCAGGCAAAGCACTGCACACATAATAAATAATAAAACATTTATAAAATACCCATCATATTGAGTGAGGTAACACAGACCCAGAAAGACAAATATCATATGTACTCACTCATAAGTGACTTTTAAACATAAAGCAAAGAAAACCAGCCTGCAATTCACAATCCCAGAGAACCTAGACAACATGGATCATGGATCTAATCTACACGGGAAGTAGAAAAAGACAAGATCTCCTGAGTAAACTGGGAGCATGGGGACCGTGGGAGAGGATTGAAGGGGAGGGGAGAGAAAGGGAGGGGAGCAGAGAAAAATGTGTAGCTCAATAAAATCAATTAAAAAAAAAAAAAGCCATGAACCTCAACCTGAGGTGCTCCAGGCCCAGTTGACAGGGTCTGTTCCACAGACCACTGAGCTCACACCTAGGGGGCCTATCAAATGCATCTCCCACAGCATGCTTGAGTGTCCCTGTTCTGTAGAGAGGTCTCCGAGTGTCAATCCTGGACTGCTGTCTCCGGTTATAAACGGATATCCCTTACCACTCTCTTAAGAACGTTACAGACATTTATTTTCCGTCTCCCCCAAACATACAAATGAAGAGGCTGTCTCCACTTCCTACCTCAGGTGCCCAGCATCGAGCCCAGGGGCCTGGCAAGATGCTCAGGGAAACATTTGTTCATTGGCACCTCCTGGGGAGGGTGGCATGGCCCAGTTAAAAGGGAATAAGCCATCCCTGAAAACCCCAGCCGACAAGAGACAGAGTTCCATGCACGCACGCTCCAGGAGGAGCAGCTCGCCAGCCGCAGAGAAACGATCCATCCTTAAGTTTCACATGAAACCGAACTGCTCCTTAAGCAGTCCACTGTGGTAGGCTACACTCCAGGGACATGCCTGTAGTAGAGGTCTGGCACCTAGCCAGAGCTGTAGAAATGTTTGTGCAATGGAACAGAACAAACCGAAAAAATGCTGGCGATTTGTTCCTCTGGCTGCAGAGGCCAGATCCCCTCTGGGGGCAGTTTGTAGGCAAATGATCTCAGGCCTGCCGCCTCCTTCCTCTAATGAAGCTTTGCAGCTTCAGACTCCTGGGGTGTGGGAGGAGGCAACGCTCAGTGCCCAACCCAGAGGCCTGCACTGAGGCAGCCCACAAGGCTTGCCCCAGAGGGCGTGGACAAGGAGATCACCCCCACACCCACCACACCCCAACACAGGAGAACCTCCACAACCTGCTGGGCCTAGACATCCTAAGCAAAGCAGCACCTGCCTCCTGCTCTCAGGGCCTCACAGGGGAGGGAAGGAGGAAGTGAGCAGGGAGTCTCGTTGGCTTACATAACCAGCTTCCTAGGCGTCCTCCAAGTCAGAGGCCCTCGCTGGGGGCAAGTCACAGCCCAACTCTGAGGCTGCCAGAGGCTGGGGAAACAGAGGCAGACTCCTGCCCTGTGCTCTGTGTTGCCGGTCCCCCAGACCCCCTCCTGCCGAAGGCTAGGAACCAGGAAGGGCTGTTGTTTTTCAAGTGTGTGAAAAAGTGGCCTGTCGGCTTCCCTGGCAGCAAACCAGGCTCTGGGCTCTGAAAGGGGGAGATGGGTAAAGGAGTTAGGACTACATCTGGCATGCCAAGGGCCCTCTGTCCACAGCGGCTCCCAGCTTCCAGCTCTGCAATCTCTCCCCGACTTCCTCTTAGAGAATCTGCTTCGGCAGACAGAGGCCAAAGAGGAGGCGCTCCAGCCTAGGCCTACAACACTGACTCTGGGTTATCACGCTTCCCTTTCCTGTCATGACTGGTCTTCTATGGCACTGGCCACTGTCCAGCAGTGTCCTGGACCAGCTGGGGGAAAGTCAGGAGAGGCAAGAGAAGAGGAACAGGGAGGGGATGGATGGAGGGGATAGGCAGACAAAAAGCCAAAGTCCATGTCCCAGGCTTCAGTAACAAGTGACATATATATCACATTTTATTTGTGTCCGTGTGTCTGAGAATGGGTTTTCTTCTTCGACTATGACAGTTCTAGAGCTCAAACTCAGGCAGTCAGTCCTGGCAGCAAGTGCCTTCTCCGACGGAGCTATCTCACTGGTCCCTTTATTTCAGAAAGTGGTTGGCCCCAAATTCAAGGCAATCCTCCTGTAATAACGATTTGATCAAACCCTTACCTCTGGGCCCATAGCCACCCAGTGTGATAGATAGGTGCACTGACTTCCCAAGTGTGGAAACTGACGCCCAGAGAGCCCAAGCCCCTTGACCAAGATCATGGGAGTGAACTAGAGTGGGCAGTAGCTAGCTGAGTTTGTCTTTTACTGTAAAATCCACACCCAAAACCTTGGGGCTCTACCTCTGGGGAGATCCAGCTCCCAACACACACATATACATACACACACACACACCCTGAGTACTACTGGGGAAAAGACACTGCTCCATCCCTGAAGAGGGAGAACCATACTTTAGACAGTCCCTCCCTGCGGACACTGTTTAGAATCACAGGACAGAGGCCGGACTTGGCCTGGGGCAGGAGGTACCTGGAGAGAGAGCATCCTAGCGGGGCTTCTGGCAAACCTCCCCTTCCAATTAACCTCTGCCAAGGGCTACTCAGACCCACAGGTTCCAGCAGAGCCTGGCACTGTCTGTTCCTCTCTCGGCACAGGCTGCCGGAGGCTAAGTCTTTGCTCTCGAGCACTGAGCAGCATGGCTTGGGTCTTTTTCTCTCTCTTTGGCACAGAACCTGTAAAATGAGGAGAGGCCCCCCAGAGACCTCCTAGGCCAAAGCCTCTCCCATCTCCTCTTTGACACACTGAGGAACTGAGGATCAGAGCAGAGAAACAGCTTGCCTTGAGATGAGAGACCCGAGGAAGTTGGGTTCAGGCTCCCATTTGACCAGGGCACTTTGCCCAGATGGTACCCTCTCTGCCCCTGCCCCTTCCCCTGCTCTCTAGTTCCTCTCCCTGCTTCCCTTTCCAAGCTCTGCCCTGCAGACTCAGCTCTCAGCATCCCTCTCAGCACCCTCTTCCTCTCTCCCAGCCTCACCACCCTCCCTGATCACCCCTCCAAACCACACACACACACAAACACACACACACACACACACACACACACACACTCTTCTGGGCCAAACATCCATTCTTGGGTGGTTTAATTAGCTGATTATGGCTGCAGCCTGCTGGCTTCAGTGTACAGAATTCTGTCCCTTATAATGAGGTGGGTTCTGAGCACTTGCCCACTGGGCAGCTAATGGGGAGTCCTAGGCTCTGCCAGCCAAGGCAGGCTCTTGAACTGCATAAAGAGCTCCTTGATGCAGGCAGATCATGGGAAGCCACGGTCCCCTCCTCAAGCCAGGTCAAACCACACTGGGTGTCCTATTGCCAGGCCCAGATGTCCACCCTCAAGTGGGACTCCCTTCTTTCACGCCACTGTCCAAACGCTCTGGAACTTCTGACACTGAGCATGACCCAAGGAGCCCATACTTAGGGGTCGGGGGAAGATGCGGCTCAGCCAATGAAGCGTTTGAGTGTTTGCCTAGTATGTGCAATATCCTGGGTTAGATCCCCTGCACCAAGCACGTTGACACAGGCCTGTTAATCCCAGCTCTGAGGGTAGAGGCAGGAGAATCAAAAGTTCAAGACCAACCTTGGCTAAATAGGGATATAGAGGCTAGCCTGAGCTAAGTAAGGACCCTGCCTAACCACAAAAGCAGGGCTGGGGCTATAGCTCAGAGGTAGAGGACTTGCCTAGCTCACATGGGTTTCATCCCTAGTACCAGAGATTGGGACAAGCAGAGAGAGGCTTGGATGGTGTTACCCAGAGGGAGCAGGAGCAGCAGCAGCAGCAGTGCTGACAGCCATCAATCCCCCGCCAGAGGGTTCCAAGGTCAAAAACTATGGCTTTTGAATCTAGAGAAAGTTGGCCATCCCGTGACCTCTGCCTTCCGGGCCACGAGCCCAATCTAATTCCTGTGGCTCTACACTACCTTACTCTCCCCTCGGAGGACATCTCCCACCGGAACGCCCACATTCAGTTTCGTTCACTGCACAAATATTTATGGAGCTCAGTGCCACGCCAGGCCTGCACAGAACAGATACGAGGGGCAAGACAACCTGGGCCAGGTGCCCTTGCAGAGTTCTTGCTTCATAGGAGAGAAGATCGCAGAGCGCAAGCAGGGAGGGAGGTAAGTGCATGCCCGAGAAGACCACAAAGAGATCAGAAAGCTTTGGAGGGCTTCCTGGAGGAACCCAGGCCTGTCCGATGGGAGGGGTATTCCCTGGGGGAGCTCAGCTCGATAAGGACGGCCGAACCAGGGAGTGCATTCCACACTCGCCTTCAGCCCTGACACTGTGCCAAGACTCCAAGCTAGACCTGTCAGCTCACCTAACCCTCAAGACAGCCTCCTCCCAGGTTTACAGACAGCAAGCTACAATCAGCTGAACAACTGGTTAGACACTCAGCTGGGCTTTGAAACCTGGAAGTTGGTCCTTCCCAGAGCAACTAATCCACTCCTGATAGATAGGATGGCTTCAGAGAGGCCGGCCTAGAAGTGGGCCCCAGAGTACCACAGAGAATCAGGCTGCTTCCTAAAGGAGGTGATCCCCGAAGACCCTTGAAGGAGCTGGGCAGTGATGGCGCACGCCTTTAATTTCAGCACTTGGAAGGCAGAGGCAGGTGGATCTCCAACTTCAAGGCCAGCCTGGTCTACAGAGTGAGCTCCAGGACAGCCAGGGCTACACTGAGAAACCCCTTCTGGGTTGGTAGGGGGGTAAGGAGGGGTTGGCAGGACAGAATGGACATGTCCAGGAGGGAACTGACCTTCAGGGACTTGTCAATGACTAGTTGATGTCCCTGGAGGCTGGAGGTGAGACCAGAGGGTGAAGGCCACTTCTAAAGGAAGACTTGATGCCACAGAAACAAGTAGGAGGTACATACATCCTTTTGGACCCTTGGCACTTAGACTCTACACCCTGGACCGACTTCCTCGGCAGTGTCTGCCTCACCGGTCTGTAACTGAAGCCTGAGCTGTTCAATCCCCCATTTTTGGCCCTCAGAGGAAAAACCAGCAATCAGAACGCAAGACAAGGGCCTCATACATGCAGGCCAGTTTGACTTCTATAGAGACACTCGGCCTCAGAGTTGGAGAATCTCATGTCCTAGGTCACAGCCATGAGTGAGCAATCAACAAGGACTGGAGTGTTTCTAGAATGGTCCATCCCTACTCCCTTGGCCTTTGGCCAAAACCTCTATACTTCCATTGGTGGCAACACAGAACCGGTGAAACTACAAGAGCATCAGGGGACTCGTTGTGAATCCCTAGGCCCCAGGCCAGCATGGAAAGGACAGTCTGCCTCACAGCTCAGGAACTGGAGAGCCTTGCCTCCTGCCACAGCACCCCCACCTTGCTGAGGCTCTTCAGTCAACAGTCAGTTTTCTCTCCCTGGGACCCAAGCTCTGTGGGGACCTCACCAGACAGGGCCCCATCGTTTCAGTATTGACTTCAATCCCACAGACTTCCAGGGACCTGTGAGGTCCAGCCCCTGGGGCCTGGCCTCCTGAGGACTCATCTGGCATCAGGTCTCCTGGGCAGGAACAAGGAGTTCCTCTGAGGCAGTTCTAGAGATGGGCCAGTCCCAGGAAGGAGGAGGCTGTCTCCCGAGAGATGACCCAGCCAGGGCTCCTCTGCGGAGGGAGGCAGAGAAGGGGCTGGACAACAGAGCCCTTTGTTCCCCTCTCAAAACAGTCACCCTGTCCCACCCCCATTCTCCACTCCCTTGCTAGGAATCAAGCCACCCACCCCCAGGGACAGGATCCATTCAGCACATGGCAGGGCAGTGCCTGGAATCTGCCAGGAGGACCCTTGTTCTGTCCCAGCACATATATATATATATATATATATATAGTAATGAGACTCACCCTTAGCAGCCCCGTGCCCCACGGAGTGGGGAACACTGTCTGCTAGGCAGCCTCCAGTCTGATGGAGTATTGCTGCCTCTGCCTGGGACCTCCCAGTCTAAATGATGTATGGCCCCACTCCTCTGGACGCCCAGCCCAATGTGAGAAGTGCTTTGGTTCAGAGGAATCCTTAATGGAAGAGATGAAATTGACGTCAGCACTTAGGGGGCCCCAGGGCTGAGAGCAGAGGCATAAGAGGACAGAGTTCAGTCCAGTTCAACAAAGCTCTGGCAGGCATCTTCCAAGAACCAGATCTGAAGGCTGGTGGACCCACAGACAAGAAGCAGATTTAGCCAGAAACAAAAAGAGCTCACCAATGGGGAAGAAAACCCACACCCTGGGTACAACTGAGACTGTGCCGTGGTATCCAGCTGCTTTAGCGCCTGGGGCCAGCACGGCCACCCTCTCAGCCTTGCCCTCATTGTCCCACACCTAAGCTAGTGTCGGTACCTTGGCATGGGCTCGTCTTTCTGTCTAGGGCACCCTCCTGCCACCTAGGCCCTCCTTGAGATCCAGTACCCAGCTCAGGGTCACCAGATCCCAGAGTCAGAGGACCCTCAGTCCAGGAGCATGCCTGCCCTGGCCAGCTTACTACAATGTTTCTTCCATCCTACAAGAAGACCTGGATTCCTCCAGGAAGCCCTCACTGATTTCAAGTGCTTTGTGAGCCATTTTGCAGAGGAGAGGACCAGAAGGCACACAGGAAAGCAGAGGCTACCCCTTTCTCCTCCACCTACTGTGTTTGGCTGCACCCTCACCGCTCCACCAAACCCCCAGACTCCCGTCCACCACCAGGCTACTTGTGGGGATCTTGCTGTAGACCCACCCCTAGGCTTTGCCACTCTTCCCTGCTTCTGAAACTCCAGTCCCAGATGTCCTCAGCTGTCTGCTGCTTCTCTCCACCCCACACACCGTGCTCTCCAAGGAGACTCTGCAGTCCCTGTCATCTTCTCCCGACACCAAGGTCATCTATATCTTCCAAGGTCCACTCAGAAGACTGTCAAGTCCCCACCTGCCCCTCTGTCCCTAGCCTGAGGTCCAGAGGAACCTGCCAAAACCTCCCTCATCTTCCTCAGCCCACTCCTGGCTCCCCTGCCATCCACCCCAGCAAGCAGTAGAACAGATAACCCAGTGGAGGTCAAGAGGCCACTGTGAATCTCCCTGTTGCTGTCTTCAGCCTCCACAGCCCATGTGAAGGGAAGGCCCTGGAGGAGGCAAGCCCACAACCAAGGACCCCTGACCCCATGCCAACTAGAGGTTTCGGTCTCCGGCCAGGAGGTCCAGACTTGAAAGGAAATGAATGAGCCATCAAAGGAGTCTGCAGCCCGGAGGCCAGCTGGGAATCAGGGACACTGGGCCAGGCTCACCGCCACGCCCAGCAGCAACCCAGGAACACTCCTGCCAAAGCCACAGGACTTCCCTATGTTCTAGCCAAGAAGGGTCACCCAGGGCTTAACCACCTCAAGAAAGACAGCCAAGGTTCACAGAGAGCTGGTGATTGCAAGTCCCCATTACAGCCACCCTCCCGCCCTGGGGCCGAGTGTGTGTGTGTGTGTAGGGGGGGGGGATATAGGGGGAAAGTTCCACATCCATCCCTCCTGTTGCCTCAAGATGATCTCTCAGGTCACTTTTAGAGTTCACAGGACCAGCTGTGGATAGGACCAGCCCCTTTCCCTCTGAGTACACAGTAGTAGAGAGGACCTGATGGGCAGAGAGACCTCTGCTCAGATGTTAGCTGGCTGAATGGTGGTAGACATGCTTCCTCTCTCCTAGTTAATTTCCATAGCTTTAAAGTGGGAACAACAATTCCTATGTTAATAAATACAGTGAGATTACACAATACGTCTTGTATGTGTGCTGATGTGCATGCACATGTATGTGCACGTATGTAAAGACCAGAAGTTGATACCCAGCATCTTCCTCAGACACTCTCCACCCTATGTTTTGAGACAGAGTCTCTCGCTAAACCTGAGTGGTCGGCTGATTAACAAGAGACCTCCAGCAACCTACCTGTCTCCACATCCTTTCCCTCCTGACCCCCAACCCCCAGTACCAGGGTTAGAGACCACCATACCCAGTTTTTATGTGGGTTCTGGAGATCCGAACTCAGGGCCTCGTCCTTAAGCAGCAAACACTTTTCTGGAGGCATCTCCCCAGCCCCCGTGAACATAATTCTAACACCAGACAGGCAGCAAAAGTCCAATCAACTCTCCAGCTTACTGGGTCCCTCTTCCTTGTCCATGTGCCGTGGATTAGCCCCATCCTCCCTGCAGTCTTAGCTCTGAGGCTTCTTCCTAGAGGCCTCTAGGCCTGCTCCTCCCTCCTCCAGATCTAAGAGGAAGATTCGCTTCTGCCCTTCCCTTGTCCCACCCTCTCCTTTCAGCTGACATTCCCAGGCTGTGCTCACCCCCTAAGGTCCACCCCCAGGCTGCAGGGGACTCCAATCCCATTCCTTAGGCTTCCAGGTGAATCTTTCCAGCTCTGACTATCCTGGACAGCTTCAGGCCACATCAAACCCAGAGTTTCGGTGGGGCCTCCTCTTCCGCTTTCACAGTGCAGTGTCCTGCATCACAACAGCCTGGGAATCTTCTGGGGATTCCTCTTTAGAGACTCCAGTCCCAGGGTAGGAAGAAGCCACTTGAATTAACCTGTGCTCCTGCCTGGGACCCCTGTTAGGGCTGCATCTTGGTGCTAGCTTATTCCTGCCCTGTAATTTCTCCCCCTCTGTCTGTCTGTCTCTCTGTGTGTGTCTCTCTGTCTCTGTCTCTCTCTCAACCCAGGGAGTTCCCAGAGGGCAGTGACAGTTTTGATTAATGTTCATTATCACTTCCTCTGTAGGGTGAAATCCGAGACAGATGGATAGATGCGAAGACCTCAGAGTCTGGGTGTTGGATATTTTTTGCAATGCCCTTTCCAATTCACAAAGTAAAATCTCATGGCTCATGGAACACAATAGTCAAAGTATCTTTGTTGCCTTTCTTATCCAGATAGGTCTAGAAAGGGAGTGTCAGAATTTGGAGTTCTAGAGGATTTCAGAGTGGGGGGTGGGGGCCCAGGCAGGGAGACGTAGAGTTTGTCTAAGCCAGACCATGTTTCCAGGGCTAGTCAGCACGTGTTCCTATGTCCAGTGAACTCAGTAGGCTCATGGGAACCATGAAAACCAAAGAGCAGATTGCTCCAATTTACAGAAGGGATTTCCAGGTCTGCCTTTGAGCAAGAAGCACAGCAGGAGGAGTCAAGGACAAAGCTCAGGTCTCAGACAGGTTCTCCAACAGGTGTCCAGCAGCCCATAAAGTCCTCATCCTGTGACAATTCACGCTATCAAAGAGGCATGTGACACTTCTCCCCTAGTTACAGAGAGGCCCAGCAGGGCTGAGTCACCCCGGTCACCAGCAGCACAGAAGAACAAAGGAGAAGGGATGGCTGCTGACTCCCTGCTATGCCCTTCTGGACCAAAGTCTGACCTCACAGGTCAGCAGGGTCTCCATGGGGCGATGGAGGCGACTAGAGAGAGGGTCCCACATCCTTCCTCCAAGGGCAGAGGCCGGGGTCACAGTGCTGGCCAGCCAGCTGCTTGGGACTGAGACTCAAGGTGAACGCAAACACCTCATGACCCTGTGCAGTCTCCCATGGCTCTGCACAGAGCGGGTACCCCGCTAGTCCTCACACCTGGGGTCCACACAGTGCCTAGTGGCCCCAAAGGAGAGCCACAGACACAGTGGGTTCTGGCCTCTGCCACCTCCTGACCTTAAAACCATGGCAAGTGATCTCTCTCATCCTTTGCTCCCTCTTTGGAGAAGCCGGAAAAGGTTCTCCTAGAAGAGCCTCAGTAGGAAGGCTGGTGGGGAGCAGTTTCCAAACACAAGGTGTCTGAGTAACTTTAGTGCCCCAGTTCCTACTCCTGGGAAATGGGAATAACCTCTGGAGTCTTTCACAAGCTGCTAAGAGTCTCAGCCAGCAATAGGCAAAAATCAATTTGTTTGAGGGTCCCAACATGCGGCCACAGGGATGTCTCCTCTCTGGTCATCTCTGATCCCCTCTACTATTTCTAGTATACAACAGGAGCTTAATAAATAAATGTTGGAAGAAAGGAGGTAAAGGCAGAGAGGACACAAAGATTAAGAGTGATAAGGAAAGGAATGAAAAGCAGCAGGTGCAGGAAGGCAGAAGGAGGAGCCGTCAGGGAGGGCTGCAGTGAGACTTCCAGGGGCCGGGAAGGTGAAATGATAGGTTGACCAGGGCTGGTTTAGATCATAAGGCTGACCGCAGAGCTTCCCCTCCCCTCCCCTAGGCCTCCTACTTTGTCCTAGCTTCCATTTCAAGGGCCTAACCTCTCCTCTCAAAGGAGGCTCCACCAAACGGTTCCCCTCACCTCCCTCAACTAGAGGTAGCTCCCAGCTATTTGCTTTGGAGGTCAGAGGGGAAGGAAGCCACGGGACTAGGAATTGCCTTTCCAAGCCCCAGACAGGGTCCTCCGCTCTTCGACCTGTGTTTCCAGTCCTGCTGTGGTGAGTCAGGAGTGAGTGTATCCAGAACGCCAGGGGGGAATGTCAGGCCCTGCAAGCATTTTCTGACATGCAGTGTGGTTAGCACTGGTGTGTCACTAAGACATGTGGCCGCATCATGTCATGTCAGAGAGGACAGACTGCGTGCACCAGCCAGAGCGTGCTTCGCAGCATCCAAGTCACAGGGTATGTGTGTTGGTGTATGCCCACATGCGTGTGGCAACACGAGGGTGTGTTAGAGCTGGTGCGTGTTTTAGTGGGACCTGTGTATGCTAACAGGACCGTCAGAAAGAATGTGTTGACAGACGAGTGTGTGTGCGCGCGCAAGAGAGAACGTGTGTGACGTCGTCTTGTCACAAATGCGAAGAGTGTGGCAGCGGCTGTCAGCTTGTGCCAGCAGAAGAAGGGTGCTCCTGTGTTCATGAGCGTGTGTGTGTGTGTGTGTGTGTGTGTGTGTGTGTGGTGTCAGCCTGCCCCGGAGTGTCCTCGAAACTGCCTGCCAGTGCAGGGTGTGTGAGCTCTCCTCGGCCAGGAAACGTGAGCCAGATGGGGTGGCCCACCCTGGCTGCCTCGGTCCTTACACATGGTTCTTGCCAGCGACCACACAAGAGACTTGGGCAGAGCACAGAGTGCCAGACCCAGGGTGACGCTGATTGGAACCTCCGCCCGTGCCCTCTCCCAGGTCGCCCCCACGAGCGCGTGGGGCAGGGCGGCCACCCGCACTCACCGTGTCCCTTTGTCGCCCATGGTCCGCGGCGGCCGCAGGGAAGTCCGCGGCGTCTGCTCCCAGGCTGGAAAATCCCCGACCGCCAGGAGGAGCGCGGGCCAGCCCGCTCCCGGCTACCCCGCTCCGCCTCCTCCGCTGTCGCCGCCGCCGCCGCCCCCGCCCGGGTCCCCGCCCGTCGCTGGAGCAGCACAGCGCCCGGACCGCCGCCAGGGGCGTGGAGTGTGCGGGTGTGAGCGCGCGTGTGTGGCTCGGTGCGCGGCTCTGCGTGTGCGTGCCCAGAGAGTAAAGGCTGGGCTGCCGACCGCGGCTGGTCCACGCGAGCGCGTGCACGTAAGCGCGTGCCAATGCGAGTGAGTGCACGGCTGTGCGCGCGAGCCTGTCGGGAAAGTGTCTGTGTGTCTCTGTGTGTGTATGCAGAGGTGTGCACGTCTTTGTGCAGTTGTGCGTGTGTGCGCACAGCCGTGGGTGCGAGCGCGTCTCCCGCGCACTCCAGGGCTGGCCTTTGTGTCCGCGGGTAGATAAAAGCGGAAAATCCGCAGACTCTGAGGCCCAGCCACAGCGGCGCCCCTGCGTGAGGACAGCGAGAGATTCCAGAAGCCTAGCCAGGCCTTCGCCCTTTGCTCCACCCTCCCCGCCCCCGCCCTTCTGGAGAGATACCACCCAACTGCAGAACCGGGACAGGAAGAAGGGGTGGGGGCGGGCAGCGGACTGCAACTCGGAAGAGCTGCTGAGAGTGGAAAGGGTACGGGAGGGGCAGGCCGAAAGAGGAAGCGGTGAGAACTGGAGATAAGGTAGGGACAGAGAGATAGATGACCACCGTTGGTGGCCGATAACATCGTCGTTGTTAGCACCCAGGCCTACCTTGGTTGCCTGCAATGGTGACTCTGAACACTAGCCATCTCGGATCCCATTCCATGCGTACTGGTTGGGTCCTAAAACCAGCAGGTGACCTGTCCACGGGTTGAAGGGACTTACTTGTTCTTGTGAGCGGGCTCCTGAATACAATAGTGTCCAACAGAGCCTACTATCTACAGTTTTCTTGGTATCCTTGGAAATCTTGACTTTCCTCAAATTCCATACCACGGCAGAAGCTGCAAGCAGGTGAGGGGTAGGAGGGTGGAACCCAAAGGCTAAGAAGGGGTAGGGAAGGGTTTTGGGTTTTAGCCCAGTTTCTTCTTGCAGGGATCTTGAAGGGTCCCTTCTTGCTTTATAGGCAGTGGAAGAATGTGAGGTCTTTCTCACCCCCTCACTGCTGGGGTTTGACTAATTGGCCCTGATAGGTCCCTAATATCGGAGTATTAAGGATACTCTGATGCAATTGCGGCTCTGGAAACATCTCCTGTAATTATGTTCTGAGGCAGTTACCTATGCTGTTTACATAGAGTGTGCTGTTTATAGAGCTGGTAATAATATCCTAGGATAATGACTGTAATTATGTCCACATTGGGGAGGGGTGGGTAGAGGCTAATGGACAGGCAGGGTGGTCCACGTCTGGACAGTAAGAGCTGGGGGAAAATAGATTAAGGTCTGGGACTTTGACCTGCCCTTTCTTCGCGCCTGGGTTCTTCCCCTGCCCCAAGCAGAGCAGAACCGGAAGCCACCTGATCCTTCTGCAGGAGTAGGGGAATCTTGAAAGGAGCAGAAGAGAATCCTCTGTTGATAGCGGGAAGTTCCCTTTGTGAGCCTGATAACCATTGGAGGGGCTTGTATTCTCACACAGGCTTCCTCCAAACCCGAGGCTATCAATACAGTGCCCAGTGCTAATTCTCAGAGCATTCAGGCAAATTCGTTATCCCATTCCATAAGTATCTGCGGTTATGTTACTATAACAATGTTTTAGACTACTTTCCCAATAAAACAAACAGCCCAGATAGGTGCACCAGATGGTTCCAGGTAGCCCACACCTCCATGGAGCTCTTCCTGGATGGGCTTTGGAAAACAAGACTCTAAACACTGAGGGACACTGAACAGATTGGTAGATGGCAGAGTCAACTTGCAAGATGTCAAGTGCAGGCATCCCTTCTATAAACCCCAGGAGTGGGTGGATAGTGAGCCCAGTGCTACTGGGCACGTCTGTGAACTGCTAGATCCTCTGTTGCCTTTTCTGAAATGAATGATTGAACTGGTGCTTAGAGAAACTAAGTCACAGTCATGCGGTGGTGGTACGCGCCTTTAGTCCCAGCACTCCCGAGACAGAGGCATTCAGATCTCTGTGAGTTCAAGGCCAACCTGGTCTACAAGAGCTAGTTCCAGGACAGGCTCCAAAGCTACAGAGAAACCCTGTCGAGAGAGAAAGAGAGAGAGAGAGAGAGAGAGAGAGAGAGAGAGAGAGAGAGAGAGAGAGAGAAACTAATGGCCCCTAACCTCCCTTTCTCCAGTTTTCCTCCAAGGGACACTAACACAGAGCAAAGCCAGAATTCCGCTTACTTTTTATTCAATGACTGTTTATTGTGCCAGTTGTGGTTCTGGAGAATTTACAGATCAGTAGCAAATAGGGCAGAGTTTTCAAAGCAGGGAGTGCTTGAGAATAGGGTGTGGGGTGGGGTGAGAGGGTACTTTCCTTTCATCTGTGAGGCCTAAGGAAAGCACTTAGCACTCATCCAGTAATCAAAATTAATAAAACTGCAAAAGCGGTCACGAGACCTCCCCGTCAGGAATCTAGTTTTAATGATAGTGTTATGAAATAAACCAAAACATACTGGTTGGGGTTAACGTCCTTAGATAAGGCTCTCCGAAGAGGAGACCTTTGGGCAGAAAGCTGCACCAAGAAGCCAGGGACAGGAAGGACAAGCAAGGACCCAGGAGGGTGTGTCTGGGTTTGGTAAACAGGAAGAGTGGGTGCAGGTAAGGCAGGCAGCAGCCATATCACACAGGTCTCATAATTAGAGGTGAGGTGCACGAGAAGTCAATTTAAAGAGAAGGTTTGGGGCTTCAGTGTGCCCAACCTTTGGCCCGTGGGCTACATGCAGCCAAGAATACCCATGAATGTGGCCCAACACACAAGCATAAACTTCTTTAAAACATGAGGAGATGTTTGTGTGGTTCGACGGTGCACTTCTGGTGTGTGAACTTTGTAGGTGGCAATGCCGTGTCCTAATGCCAAGAGGCACGCAGGTCACAGTCCAGCTTCACATTTTCTAGGGTTGTGCTGCACAACCTCGACGGGGATAGGGTGGAACCAGGCAAGAGCAGAGGCTGCGTGCCCCCTCTGTGCAGTCTCCCAGTTTGTGCTAGAGCTGTGGCCCAGGAAATACAGACTCATGGCTGCCCTTGGAGGCTGTGTGGCCCTTTCCTGCAGCTATGATTAAGCACCGTGACCAAGGCAACTGAAGGGAGAGTTAACTTTGGATGGTTCCAGAAGGCTGAGAAGCCATGATGCCAGAGCAGAGGCTTGTGCTTGGAGCAGGACACTGAGATCACATCTCTTAGTAGTCAGCATGAAGCAAAAAGAGCACACTAGCACTCAGGAGGAAGAGACAAGTGGATCTCTATGAGTTCGAGGCCAGCCTGGTCTACAGAGCTAGTTCCAGGACAGGTTCCATAACTACTGAGAAACCCTGTCTTGAAAACAAAAACAAAAACAAAAACAAAAACAAAAAACAAAAAAAACAAAAAAGGCACTGGGTATGATGTGACATTTTGAAACCTCAAAGCCCACCATAGTAGCTACTTCCTCCAGGAGGGCGACACCCCCTAGACCTCCTTGAACACTTCAACTGGGGACCAAGTATTCAAACACCAAAGCCTGTGGGGGACATTTCTCATTCATGCCACTGCAGAGATAGAGCCAGCTGCACCTGCTCAGGGACTGGACCGTGCAAAGGGGAGGGGATTCAGGATGGCTTGAAGCTTTAGGGCAGAGTCTGTTCAACGCTCCTGCAAGCCCCTTCCTCAAACAAGGGAAGTTCCACCCTCCCTATCTTAACCTACTTGGTGTGCATCCTTCACCAGAGAGATTTCCTTAAGGGCAAATGGAGTCCGCTACGAAGGCCCCCAGGAAACAGCCACCTCCAGCTCTGAGCCACTGAGGCCTCCTACATGTCTACAGTTGATCACACATTATCATAGCTTCTTTCCCTTGTAAAGTTTTTGAGACAGGGTCTATCGTAACTCAGCCTGGCCTTTAACTCACTATGCAGCCAAAGATGACCTTGATCTTCTGATCCTCCTGCCTCTACTTCCTCAGGTGCTGGGATGTCAGGTACCTACTTACCACAGCAGCCCGTTTAAGCAGTCCTGGGGATCGAACCCAGGGCTTTGAATGCAAGGCACGTATCTTTCCAAGTGAGCTACATTCCCAGTTTGCTAACAATTTCTTGAATCAAAAACAAAAAAACAAAAACAATGAGCTTGTAGGGATAAGTTCCGCCCCTTAGGGGGCGTGTTTGCCTCGGGCTAATGTTTGCCTATAAATTTGGTGTCTCTGCTCCAGACAGCTGGGAGCTCAGACACAGAGTCTGAGCTCTCTTCCTCTTCCTCCCAGCATTCTGTTCTGTTTACTCCACCCACCTATGTTCTAAGCTATGAGCCCAAGCAGTTTGTTTATTACTTATCCAATGAAATCAACAGATTGATATATGACACTCCCACATCATGAGCTCAGTGGAGAAATGCATCTGTGATTAAGAGCATGCCTGCGCTTGCAGAAGACCCGAGTTTGGTTCCTAACACCTAAGGCAGGAAGCTCACAAATGCCTGGAACTCCAGTTCTGGAGACTCTAATGTCCTCTTTTGGCCTCGGTAGGGAACTGCATGCTATGCATACCCACACATAGACATGCATACATATGCATAATTTAAAATAAAAATAAATCTTTTTTTTTTTTTTAATGAGCCTAGGCTGACAAGAGAGCTTAGCAGGTGAGGGTGCTCGCTAACAAATCTATCTGGGAGTCCCTGGGAGACCCACATTGAGAAAGGAGAGAACTCCAGCAAGCTGACCTCTGACCTCCACATGCACACAGTGGCGTGTCTGCATTGCCCCTCCCAAGTAATGAAAAAAAAAGCATAGAAGGAGATATATGAAGTCAACCTCTGGTGTCCAATGTGCACTAGGCAAATACACCCACATACTCCCAACCCTTGAGAGGCAGAGGTAGGATTGCCTTAAGTGTGAGGTCAGCCTGAATAAACTATACAGCAAGTATCAAGCCAGCCAGGGTTCCAGAGTGAACCTGTCTCACATCAAAACAAAACAGCCTTTGGAAATGATTCAGCAGATCATACCTTGACCAGGACGCTTAACGAAGCAGACCTCGGGCCGTCTTTCCCCAGTTCTTCCTCACGTCAGTCCTAGCTAGAGCCTTTTGTTTGTTCCTCTTCCCAAAGTTGCCGCTTTAAATAAATTCCCTCTCTCTTTAAAAAAATAAAATAAAATAAGGGAGGTGTGGAGGAGCGAGAATGATTCCTGCTTTCTTTAGGGAGGAAGTGCTGAGCCAAGGGCACAGCAAGTGAAGGCAGACCTAGGACTAAGAGTCAAAGCTAGGTCAAGCAGTTGAAAGGCAGAATGAGGGACAGGCGAGCCGGAGGGTTGTCTCTGCATTTGCAGTTAACTGATGTTTCCTGGAGATGCTGGAAGTTAGAAACTTCTCTAACTTGCCCAACCAGAAATCTGAATGTCATTCTTGACAAGCCCCTTGCCTTCTCAATCAATCCAGTCCAGGACTTCTGTCTCCTATGTCCCTCCCAGCAAAGCTAGGGAAATGAGCAGGAATTAGACCACCTCATACCAAGATGTTTGTGTGAGTGTGTGTGTGTGTGTGTGTGTGTGTGTGTGTGTGTGTGGTGTGGGGTGTGTATGTGTGCATGATATGTGTGTGGTGTGTGGGATGTGTATGTGAGTGCTGTGTGTGTGCTGTGTGTGTGCATGTGGTGTGTGTATGTGTGTGCTGTGTGTATGTGTGAATAATATGGTGTGTGTGTGTGTGGTGTGTGTGGTGTGTGTATGTGTGTAGTATATGTGGTATATATGTGTGGTGTGGGGTGTGTATGTGTGCATGATATGTGTGTGGTGTGTGGGATGTATATGTGAGTGCTGTGTGTGTGCTGTGTGTGTGCATGTGGTGTGTGTATGTGTGTGCTGTGTGTATGTGTGAATAATATGGTGTGTGTGTGTGGTGTGTGTGTGGTGTGTGTATGTGTGTAGTATATGTGGTATATATGTGTGGTGTGGGGTGTGTATGTGTGCATGATATGTGTGTGGGATGTGTATGTGTGTCTGTGGTGTATGTGGTATATGTGTGGTGTGTGAGATGTGTGTGTGTGAGTGCTGTGTGTGTGCTGTGTGTGTGCATGTGGTGTGTGTATGTGTGTGCTGTGTGTATGTGTGAATAATATGTGTGTGTGGTGTATGTGGTATGTGTGTGTGTGATGTTTGTGTGGTGTGTGTATGTGTGTGTAGTATATGTGGTATATATGTGTGGTGTGTGTGGTATGTGTTATGTGTGTGGTGTGCATGTGGTGTGTGTATGTGGTGTGTGTATGTGGTGTGTGTGTGTGGTGTGTGTGATAGTGTGGTGTGCATGTGGTGTGTGTATGTGGTGTGTGTGTGTGTGGTGTGTGATAGTGTGGTGTGCATGTGGTGTGTGTGTGTGTGGTGTGTGTGATGGTGTGGTGTGCATGTGGTGTGTGTATGTGGTGTGTGTGTGTGTGTGGTGTGTGTGTGTGGTGTGTGTGATGGGTGTGGTGTGCATGTGGTGTGTGTGTGTGGTGTGTGTGATAGTGTGGTGTGCATGTGGTGTGTGTATGTGGTGTGTGTGTGTGGTGTGTGATAGTGTGGTGTACATGTGGTGTGTGTATGTGGTGTGTGTGTGTGTGTGGTGTGTGTGTGTGTGTGATAGTGTGGTGTGCATGTGGTGTGTGTATGTGTGTGCTGTGTGTATGTGTGAATAATATGTGTGTGTGGTATAAGTGGTATGTGTGTGTGATGTGTGTGTGGTGTGTGTATGTGTGTGTAGTATATGTGGTATATATGTGTGGTTGTGTGGTATGTGTGATGTGTGTGGTGTGCATGTGGTGTGTGTATGTGGTGTGTGTGGTGTGTGTGTAGGTTGTGTATGTATGTGTGTGTGATGTGTCAGTCATGTCTCTGTGTGTAAGGAGTTTAGTCTTCATTCCGCAGCCAGTGAAGAGGCTGTAAAGACTTCCAGCAGAAAGAGGATGCGCTAAGATGTGCTCTGAGATGGCTCCAGCTGTTATATGAAGAATAAATTAGACAGGGATGGAGGGAGCGCATAGGCAAGAGCAGCAAGGAGGAGGGATGAAGGAGAAACTGCATTCCAGGGGGAGGGCACACAGTGGCAGCAGAACCTGAGCAGAGAAAGGAGGAGCCTGCCACAGGGAGGACCCAGATGGACCTGGGCCAGTGCCTGGAACAGGAGACGGAGTGGAAAGGAAGCAGGCTCAGAGACTGGGCAGCTCATCACCGTGCAGAGCTAGTTCAGCTTATGGATGAACTGCAGTCCCCGCTACAGACAATGCTGAAGTTTTCCTGGTTTGACATAAACAACTGGTGTTGCTGAAGGTAATACAAACCTCAGGACAGAACACTACAGAGATGTCCTCAAAGACAACTTAGAAATAAATAAACAAACAAACAAACAAACAAATAAATAAATAATAAAGGTGTCTTTAAGATCAGTCAGTATTTACTATCTACTACAGATAGGTAGACAGGTAAACCCAGAATCTTTTCACAGTGCATGCATGAAAGTTACTAAATATTTGTCCCAATTTTGACTATTCTTTTTTTTTAAAGATTTATTTATTAATTATGTATTCAGCGTTCTGCCTGCATGTATACCTGCAGGCCAGAAGAGGGCGCCAGGTATCATTACAGATGGTTGTGAGCCACCATGTGGTTGCTGGGAATTGAACTCAGGACCTCTGGAAGA
>NC_022023.1:934712-949663 GCF_000317375.1 Microtus ochrogaster
AATAAATAAATAAATATTTAAAAAAAAAAAGAAAAACAAACAAATAAACAAAAAGTATAAGAATTTCACAGATTTGATGAAAAAGATCACCTCATATATCCAAGGATTTTGGCAAAACAGAAACAGGGAAAAAGAAACCCACAAAGAAGATATCCAAGCATATCCTAGCCAAGCAGCTATAAACCAGAAAAAGAGAAAAACCTGAAAGCCACAAGAAGGCACGTAGCAAATAGAAAAAACAATCCAGTGGGGTTTGACTTCTCAGAGGCCAAGACGATGGAATAACACTACCGTTACAAGACTCAATCCAAAACCCAAATACATCCTGTGGACCCACCGAAGTCAAGACAAATAAGAGCAAAGACCATTCATTCCTCTCCCCCAGAACCGCAGTGAGAAGTGTTCACGGAAGCTCTTGAGGGGGAAGAGCATGGGCTGAGATGGAATATATAAATAGTAAAACAAGGATAGAAGTTTAGAAGTGGGCAAAGATCTCTGAAAATGAAAAATGTACTAACAACCAAAAGACTTACATTTTTGTTTAATTTGTTTTGTTACATTTTATTTATTTGGGTTGTGTATGTACTTACGCAGGCACACACAAAGTCTCCAAGGAGTCCCATTTGGGAGGTGGGAGCACACTCCTTTAATCCCAGCATTCGAGAGGCAGAGGCAGGTGGATCTCTATGAGTTAGAGGCCAGCCTGGTCTGCAGAGTGAGGTCCAGGACAGCCTGGGGCACACAGGGAAGAAAATCCTGTCTCAAAAAAAAGGGGGGGGGGTAGTTGGTTTTTTCATTTCATTTTATTTTTTTTTTATTTTTTTTTCTCCTTGGGTGTCTGCCATTCAGCTCCTCCAACTTATTCCAGAGATTTATTCTTACCTGTGAATGCCTGGCCTTAGCTTAGCTTGTTTCTAGCCGGCTTTTCTAAGTTAAATTATCACATTTCTCTGTAACTACATTTTGCCTCTGGGCTTTTTACCTTTCTTTATTCTTTATTATTATTATTTATGTATTTATTTGCTGGATGGTGGTGGCGCACGCCTTCAGCCCCAGCACTTAGGAGGCAGAGGCAGGCCTGGTCTACAAGAGCTAGTTCCAGGACAGGATCCAAAGCTACAGAGAAAGCCTGTTTCGAAAAACCAAAATAATAATGATGATGATGATGATGATGAGGAGGAGGAGGAGGAGGAGGAGGAGGAGGAAGAGGAAGAAGAAGAAGAAGAAGAAGAAGAAGAAGAAGAAGAAGAAGAAGAAGAAGAAGAAGAAAACTTTTTTTCATGTGCATTGGTGTTTTGCCTGCCTATATGTCTGTGTGAGGGTGTCAGGTCCTCTGGAACCAGAGTTACAGACAGTCGTGAGCTGCCATGTGGGTACTGGGAATTGAACCCAGGTCCTTTGGAAGAGTAGTTCGTCTGAGCCACCTCTCCAGTCCCTACCTTTCTTTATTCTATATGTCTTTCTTTTCTTCTTACTCTATGGCTAGCTGTGTGACTGGGTGACTGACCCCTAGTGTCCTCCTCCCCTCCTTTTCTTCTCTCAAGCCTAGATTTCTCTGCCTGGCAGCCCTGCCTAGCTATTAGCTGTTTAGCTCTTTATTAGACCAATCAGGTGTTTTAAGCAGGCGAAGTAACACAGCTTTACAGAGTTAAACAAATGCAACGTAAAAGAATACAACACCAAACCACAGTCCCAGAGAACTTAGACAACAATGCAGACACTAAGAGAAACTAAACTTACATAGATATAATCTACATGGGAAGTAGAAAGTATAAAAAGACAAGGTCAGGGCTGGAGAGATGGCTCAGTGGTTAAGAGCATTGCCTGCTCTGCCAAAGGTCCTGAGTTCAATTCCCAGCAACCGCATGGTGGCTCACAACCATCTGTAATAAGGTCTGGTGCCCTCTTCTGGCCTATTGTATATATAACGAATAAATAAATAAATATTTAGAAAAAAATAAAATAAAATAAAAAGACAAGGTCTCCTGAGTAAATTGGGAGCATGGGGACCTTGGGGGAGGGTTGAAGGGGGAGGGGAGAGGCAGGGAGGGGAGAAGAGAAAAATGTAGAGCTCAATAAATATCAATAATGTTTTTTAGAAAAGAAAGAAAGGAAAAAAATCACTAACAGTCAAAAAAAGAAAGAATGCAACACATTTTTGCATCATTAAACAAATTTTCCACAGCATAAACGAATGCAACACATCTTAAACTAATATTCCACAATGGAGAAGAAGCCTGAGTCCCTGAGATGTGTCTTATTTGTTTCACAGGTGGTGTGTGTGTGTGTGTGTGTGTGTGTGTGTGTGTGTGTGTGGTTTGAACCCCAGACCAATCACATGCCAGGGAAGTGCTGGAACACTACACTACACTACAACTCCATTCCCAGTTGGCGAGGTAAGTGCCTTCCCAGGTTTACTCACTGACCCTATAAACTTGGAACAGTTACATGCCGAAGTAACAACACTTTTGTGGGGTTAAAAGTTTGTTTCTATTTTGGTTTGGTTGAGTTGGGTTTCTTTTGTGGGGGGTTGTTTGTTTTTTTAGTTTAGTTTAGTTTTTGAGACAAGGTTTTATGTAGCCAAGGCTGGTCTTGAATTCCTGACCCTCTTGAACCATTTTCCAAATGCTGAGTTTATAGGCATTGGCACCATGCCTGACTATGGGTTTAAAAATATATAATAGTAACTGGTAACAGCAAGCAGGTCGTCTGTGAGATTACTGTGTTGCAATTCATACAGCCTGTTCTGATTGTAATAAGAAGATATATTGTAGCTGGGCAGTGGTGGCGCATGCCTTTAATCCCAGCACTTGGGAGGCAGAGGCAGGCGGATCTCTGTGAGACCAGCCTGGTCTACAAGAGCTAGTTCCAGGACAGACTCCAAAACCACAGAGAAACCCTGTCTTGAAAAACCAAAAAAAAAAAAAAAAACAGAAGATATATTGTATGTAGTCCCTAAATACAAAACACTGCAGTTGGGGTGTAGTTCTGTGTAAAGTGCCTGCCTAGCAGGTGTGAAGTCTTGTGTTTAATCCCTGAACTATAAAAAGTAAAAAATAAAAATAAATAAAAAATAAAAATACAAGAAGCTGGGGGCAGGCAAGATGACTCATAGAGTAAGGGCACTTGCCAAGTCAGGTGGCCTTTATTCCACCCTCAAACCCAAGAGATAGAAGATGAGCACTGAGTCCTGAAAATTGTCCTTTGGCCTTCACATGCTCTGTGGTGTGGGCAGACACGCCACCACACACACAATAAAGAAAGAAAAAAATGTACTTTCTGTCTCCTACACAGCTGAGATCACAGCCCCTGTCTTACTACAGTTGGCACTATTGGACTTAAATTATCAGAATTTTTCTTAAGCTGGAAAACTTAATTATAAACACACATGCAAATATAGCCCATGACATTTTAAAAGCAAAGCTATGGTGTGGTGGCACGTGCATCTTTGATCCCAGCACTCAGAAGACAGAGGCAAGCGAGTCTCTGTGAATTCGAGGCTACCTGGTCTACATAACTGGATGTATTTGTCCATCAATGACATTTTGGTACAGCTATAATGGCTGAAAACAGAAAAGCTTAAAGCTGTTTTTCTTTGTTCTTTGAAACAGGATTTTACGTAGCCCAGGTTGGCCTTGAGCTCACTACTCACTATTATATAGAAACTTTGAAATGATATTATCCTGCATCCACAAAACCAGAGAGATTACTAATAAAAAGGATCAATACGAAAGCGTAAGGTTTCAGAGAAAAGAAAAACAGGAGAGTTAAAAAAAAAGAAAAAGAAACAAGAACAAAAAAGCACAATTTTTAAACATTTAGAGGTAGTTGCCAGAAAGCAAAAAGTTAGGACCAGGCGTGTTAGCAGGATTTAGCCAACAGTGGAACAATTTGAGCAATAAAATGAATAATGTCTTGGGCTAGGACCCAAAGTCTAAAATAAATAAACACGAACCACAGTGATCTAAATGAATAAATAAATACATAGGGGAAGTCAGGACTGTAATCCCAGCGCTTGGGTGACTGGAGGTGAAAGGTCAGGAGTTTAAGGCTTCTCCTCCTTCACGTTTCAAGTTCAATACCAGCCTGAGCTAATGATGCAGTTTCAAAAACCAATAAACAACAACGACAACGAAACAAGAGAATCAAGGTGAGCGGATCTGACAGTGACTTCTGCAACCCAGTGGTGGCTGGGAAATCACAAGTAAGATGCTACATTTTTGTAGGGACATTCTACAAAATGCCTTCTGGGAGTCAGGAGAGAGGGCTCAGTAGTTAAGAGCACCGTCTGCTCTCCCAGAGGTCTGCAGTCCAGTTCCCAGCATCCATGCTGGGCCAGTCACAAGCACCTCCTTGGGTGACTTTCCCAGCAAGTCCCAAGCAGTTCCTCCTAGTCAGCATCTGTGGAAATGTGCCTAGCCACCCTCATTTGAGCGAGCCCTCTAGACCAAGTGGTGCAGGTCACGTCTGAGATCCGTGGGTGGGTGAGGATGGTGCATGAGTTGGCACTGGTAGATCCGCCAGACCCCCTTTGGGCCTAATTCTTCACGACCTGCAACTGCTACCGGCCCCGTCTCCAGGTGGGACAGACTCTAGAATTTCTCAGGACCAGGCTGATGCTTGTCTCCAGGAGAAAATTCTTCCATCTTAGCGGTGTCCTCTGTCTCACCCTCCTCCCCTGTAACGATGGCCTCAGTTCCCCTCACTTGTGTCCCTTCCTATGGTTTGTATGTGGCTTGAGGGTGTTCCCCAAGGGTTCGAGAGCGAGAAGTTGGTTGCCTGGTGTGACCATGTTGGTTACCTGGTGTGACCGTGTTGGGAGATGATGAGGTCTAGTGGGAGTGGTTAGATCATCACTCTCAAAAAATTGAAGAATTTAAAAAAAAAATAATAAAAAAATTGAAGAATTTCTGATAGGACCTTAAATTACTTAGATTACCAAAGAATGAGCTGTTAAATGTAAAAACCAGAACCTGAGCCCTGAGTCCCTCTTTGGCTTTCTGTTTTCCAGGTGATGGATGGCGCCCTCTCATCCGTTCCTATCATTGTGACACCGTTTGCCCCCAAGTCCTCAGCAAAACTGTTTTCAAACAGTGCCACTTCCTTGAAGCTTCAGAACTAAATAAACTTCTTTGTAAACATCCAGCTTCAGACATTTTGTTACAGAAATAGGAACAAACAAATACATTGTTGCAGGCACTAAGATACAAAGTTGCAGGCTCTAAGGTCACAATGTAACCAGTGCAGACAAAAACCGAAAGAAACCCGGTAGTAGGGGCTGTATTTGATTTCAAGCCGAACAAGGAAACAGAAACCTCCTATAATAATGTCCTAAAGACAAAAAGTATTATTTCAGTTAGAAAACAGTGTAAAAAGTCAGAAGCTCTTCCTCTTAAAGAAACGCGCACTTCTCTTGAAAAGAATTGGGAAAGGTGCCAAGAAACTTTAAGAAAAACCAAAGTGTACGGGGCATGATGGCTGTAAATTCAGCATCCAGGAGGTGAAGGCCGGGATGGGATAGGGTGGGGGGTGGGGTGGAGAGGGTGTAGGGGGGGGTACCAGGTGAACTACAAAGTGAACTGCACAATGATTGTGAGGCCTTTCTAAAACAAAACAACAAAACTGTATCACAAGCTTGTAATTCAAATATGATCATGTGGGGTTTTTTTTGAACAATTGATGACAGGTTTAAAAAAAATGAAGCATGTGATACAAACATCTGAAAAACAGTCTCTTTTTCTTCTTTTTTTGACGTTATTTTACTTTCATATGAAAAATGTAAACACGGGTAGAAATTTAAAAAAAAAGCCTGGTGGTGCCGATGCATCTTTTTAATCCCAGGATAGGAGGCAGAGGAAGGCAGATCTCTTGAGTTTGAGGCCAGCTGGTCTACAGAGTGAGTTCCAGGGCAACCAGGGCTACACAGAGAAACCCTGTCTTCAAAAAGGAAAAAGAAAAAGGGGAAGAGAAAAACTGAGCCACCACCACATACCCATCCCTCGGTTTCAGTGGTTATTATAAATGTCACTGGTGTATGTGTGCATGTGAGGACATGTGGTATGAATTTGTCTGTGTGCATCTCTTTTCTCTACAGCTAGTGAGGTCTCAGGACTACTTTGAGTTATGGGCTGCATGGACTCTATGTGGACATCTCCAGATTGGGGGCTCTTTTCTACCAAACTGTACAAGTGCTGAAGGCCAGATCCTAGTCATGTTTTTTTGTTTGTTTTTCCAGGCAGGGTTTCTCTGTTGCTTTGGTAGCTGTCCTGGAACTAATTCTTTTTTTTTTATTTAAATATTTATTTATTTTATTATGTATACAATATTCTGTCTGTGTATGCCTGCAGGCCAGAAGAGGGCACCAAACCTCATTATAGATGGTTGTGAGCCACCATGTGGTTGCTGGGAATTGAACTCAGGACCTTTGGAAGAGCAGGCATTGCTCTTAACCTCTGAGCCATCTCTCCAGCCCCCCTGGAACTAATTCTTGTAGACCAGGTTGGCCTCCAACTCACAGATCCGCTTGCCTCTTCCTCCCGAGTGCTGGGATTAAAGGCGTGCACCACCACCTCCCGGCTCCCAGATCCTAGTCTTAACAGCTGCTGCGTTGGACAGTCTTCAAGTCAGGGCCACTTTAGCAGTTCTCAAATCTTCCCTTTCTTTAGAGTCAAAAGCATCTCTGGTTTGTTTAGCTTCTGAAGGCCCATTCCTTGGTGGTCCGGTCAATGTAGATATTCAGAATGCCCTACTCCAGTGTAAACATGGGGGCAGGTGTCCAACACCCAGAAGCCTTCCTCGATTCTCTGTTTATCTAAGTTTACTAAGAGCCCCCTTTGATTATACACATTATGGATACAAGAGTGCCAGGCCAGATTAAAGATGTTCAAACTATGCTTTAATTTATTACCTAGGCCTCTCTAAAGTCCAGGAAGTTTAGATTAGGAATGAAAAGCTATTTGGAGATGTAGCCACAAAAGACCCTCAGAAATAACCAATAGCCACAGATCCTAGGCTTCGCCATAGAACTCCTAGGCAAAAAAAAAAAAAAAAAAAGAAAGAACTCCTAGGCTGTGGGAGATGCAGGAAGAAGTAGCTGGCCTTGAGCCCGCTGCAGTAGAATCTCGGGCCTCCTACCCAAACCTGAGTCCTTGGTTCTGGACTTTATTCTTTTCTCTTTTTATTATGGTGACTGGTTGGGGGTGGGGAGGGCAAGCAGGAACAGGAGATGAAGGGAGATTTGGTCTGATTTGCCTAAGACTTCATTGCAACTCAGTTATTGGGACAGAATTTGAACCCAGTCTTCCTGACTCCATACGTTAATCCCCTCTCCTCCCTCCCAACTTCCAAGGAATCTAGAAAACCCAGCCTTGCTGCTGCCTTGAGTGTTCCTTGAAGTAGCATGCAGTAATGCCTGCTGTCAGAAGGGCCAAGTTTCCAGCAGTTACCTAGGTGATGCTGGTGACAAAAGCCAGCAACCACACCCAGAAATCTGAAACCAAAAGTCAACCCTTTGACAGGTGACCTCTTGGTTGACCTCAATGCCTACAGGTCTTAAATTCCGTCCACTCCCAGCCGGGTGGTGGTGGCGCAAGCCTTTAATTCCAGCACTCAGGAGACAGAGGCAGACGGATCTCTGTGAGTTCGAGGCCAGCTTGGGCCAGGCTCCAAAGCTACAGAGAAACCCCTGTCTTGAAAAAAAAAATTCCATCCACTCCCAAGACCTGGGATCTCAGGCCCGGGCCACCACTTTCGGCTGATAAATTATTATTAATTTATATAATAATGAGTAAATCAATTTTTTAAAATTAATAATAATAAGTAATAATAAAAGTCTAAGGCCCACAGCTTCTGAGTTAAATTTACAGCTTTGGGGCAGAATGTCCAGCTGTGGGTTCTGCCCTTGCACTCACTGTCTGTGCAGAGTTCACTGGAAGCCGGTTCTGCCACATTGTAATTGCCTTCCTCTGAGATAAGCAGCTGCCTTCTGTCTGGAGAGCCGGCCCTGCTGGACCGCTCTCTCCTACCTAGATTCCTGAAAAGAAGCTGTCACAGTCAGGTCCTCCATACTTCCTGCTTCTAACACTAGACTACATCTCCAGTCCTTGACTGAGAAACAATCTCATCTAGCCCAGGCTGGCCTCTACCTCTCTATGTAGTTGAGGATGACCTCCTCAATCTCTCTCTCTCTCTTTGGTTTTTTTCAAGACAAGGTTTCTCTGTAGCTTTGGAACCTGTCCCTGGAATTAGCTCTTGTAGACCAGGCTGGCCTCAAACTCTGCCTCCACTTTCTTTTTTTTTTTTTTTTGTGGTTTTCCGAGACAGGGTTTCCCTGTGGCTTTGGAGCCTGTCCTGGAACTAGCTCTTGTAGACCAGGCTGGTCTCGAACTCACAGAGATCCGCCTGCCTCTGCCTCCCGAGTGCTGGGATTAAAGGCGTGCGCCACCACCGCCCGGCATCTGCCTCCACTTTCTGAGTGTGGAGATTACAGCCATGTGTCACCTTGCTTAATTTTGCTTGCTTGTTTTCTGTAATGCTGGAGATCAGCCTCGGGGCCTTCTACGTGCTATTGTGTCCTTCCAGCTAAGCTACAAACCCACCCTCTCTTTCCATCTTAAGTCAGGGTCTCTGGAAGTATCCCAGACCAACCCTGTGCTTGCTCTTGAGGGTCCCATCTCGACTGAGCCTCTTGAGGGTCTGGAATGGCGGAGTTTTTTTTTTTTCCAGAAAACCCCACTTTCTCTGTCTTTATGCATTTAAAGAGAGGAAACGGAAAGCCGAAGAAATGGCTCAGTAGCAAGAATCTGTGCAGAGGTCCTCAGTTCAGTACCCAGCACCCACTTTTGGGTAGCTCACAACCACCTGTAACTCCACCTCCTGAGGATTCGATGCCTCTGGCCTCTGCAGGTGCCTGTGCTCGTGTGCATACCCTACACACATACATAATTAAAAACAATGAAATTTTTTAAAAAATATTTATTTATTTATTTATTTATTATGTATACAACATTCTGCCTCGATGTATGCCCGCACACCAGAGGAGGGCGCCAGATCTCAGTACAGATGGTTGTGAGCCACCATGTGGTTGCTGGGAATTGAACTCAGGATCTCTGGAAGAGCAGCCAGTACTCTTAACCTCTGAGCCATCTCTCCAGCCCCCAACAATGAAATTTTTAAGAAACACGGAAACTGTAGTCAGGACAAGGAACACAGAGCTGAAATGCATTGGGCACTTAGTAGGCATTTTGTTGAATGTCTTTCTGCAGAAAGCAAGGGAAGTGAGCGGAGGGAGAGCGCAGTCAGAACAACTTTTGAGTGATGCTCTGACTTGGTTTCCGAGGGAGATGGTGGGAGCTGACAGGAGCATCAAGGGTCTCGGTGAATCTGAGCCTTCCAGGAGGCAGACTGAGCTTGTGGCTCTGTGAGGGCCCATCTCCCTCTCCAGGTTCACTTATTCCATATCTGTTCTTTTTTTTTTAAATTATTTATTTATTATGTGTACAACGTTCTGCTTCCATGTATGCCCACACACCAGAAGAGGGCACCAGATCTCATTACAGATGGTTGTGAGCCATCATGTGGTTGCTGGGAATTGAACTCAGGACCTTTTTAAAAAAAAAAAAATGAAAATCTGTAGAGGGCACAAGCTCACAGATCAGGGAAACCAGGAATATTAAGGAAGTGGGCTTATCTCTTCAATGGAAGGGATGCATGCCTGTTTCCCAGCTCAGGGAGGGGATGTAGTTAACAGCCCGGTGACCTGTGCTGTCCGTAGGGTCAGCCTACACCTTAATTCCCCTGACTATTATGTTTATCCCATTCTCTCTAAACCTTTATCTTTAGCATTGTTTCTCAGTCAATAGAACCCATCCTAGGGGAGTGTCATCTGTATTTCATATCTTACTGACCTCTGTGCTATCTTGGTCAGGGACCACACCAGATTCTAGGGTTTTAAGTTACAGAACCCATCTTCATGGTAGAGGTCACATATACTTTGCAAAAGAGTTTTCGTGTAGTCATGCCTTAAGCTTTCTTGAGTACGTGGGATTTAGATAATTGTTACCAGGAAACCTTCTTTCAAAGTTGTACTGGACTTAAGTACATCTAAAATAAACTGCCTGGGGTCAGACTGTAGAAATTTGGACCAGTCCAGCTAACTACATCATGCTGAACCGGATCTCCTTGTCTTTCTTGGATTATTCTCTATCAGCTGTAAGCATTTGCAGGAACACACACACACCAAAAGCAAACAAAAAACAATGGACAGGCTAGAGAGATGGCTCAGCAGTTAAGAGCACTGTCTGCTCTTCCAGAGGTCCTGAGTTTAATTCCCAGCACCCACATGGTAGCTCACAGCTATCTATAATAAAATCTGGTGCCCTCTCTGGCACACGGGCATAATGAACAAATAAATAAAAACAACAACAAAAGCCAATGGGACGTCTGTATCAGCCCTCCACCTCTAAGCCAGGAAGAGATATGGAAAGCTACAAAAGCTGGAGGATGGGGAGGGGCACTGTGAAGGGCTGTCTTCTGGCCATGAGGTGACCACTGCGCTCATGATGTCACAGCAACTATGGTGACCTGCACACGATTGAGCGGCACAGAATTCCAGATTAATGGGTATTGTGCTCCCCAGACTCCATCCTTTATCCAGGAGCTCTCAGAAGCTGAGAGTTGCCAGGGGTAGGAAGAAGCATTCTTTTTTCAGGATATTCCCACTGATGAGTCCCCATGCTCCCATGGATAACCCTACACTCATGCATATATGGGCAGCACTTGTTGGATTTAGTCAATTATCAAAAATTTGGGGGTGGGTGAGCAGGCATGATGGCACACACCTTTCTTTAATCCTAGCACTCAGGAGGCAGAGAGGCAGAGACAGTTGGAGCCATGACTCAGCAGTTAAGAGCACTGGTTGCTCTTCCAGAGGATCAGGGTTTGATTCCCAGCTCCTACATAGCAGCTCAAACCATCTGTAACTCCAGTCCCAGAGAGTCCATCACCCTCTTCTGGCCTCTATGGGCACCAGGCACACAAAATTTTAAAAGAAGACATGGCTGGGTGTGGTGGCGCATGACTTTAATCCCAGGGGAGGCAGAGGCAGGTGGATCTCTGTGAGTTTCATGCCAGCCTGGTCTAGAGAACCAGTTTTTGGACAGCCAGAACTTCAAAAAGAAACCCTATCTAAAAAAAAAAAACAAAAAAAAAAAAACCGGGCGATGGTGGCGCACGCCTTTAATCCCAGCACTCGGGAGGCAGAGGCAAGCGGATCTCTGTGAGTTCGAGACCAGCCTGGTCTACAGAGCTAGTTCCAGGACAGGCTCCAAAGCCACAGAGAAACAGGTGGATCTCTGTGAGTTTCATGCCAGCCTGGTCTAGAGAACCAGTTTTTGGACAGCCAGAACTTCAAAAAGAAACCCTATCTAAAAAAAAAAAACAAAAAAAAAAAAACCGGGCGATGGTGGCGCACGCCTTTAATCCCAGCACTTGGGAGGCAGAGGCACGCGGATCTCTGTGAGTTCGAGACCAGCCTGGTCTACAGAGCTAGTTCCAGGACAGGCTCCAAAGCCACAGAGAAACCCTGTCTCGAAAAACCAAAAAACAAACAAACAAACAAACAAACAAAAGACATGAAGTTGTGAGGGAGAACATATTACAGGAATCCAGGGAGAGACTGGAAGTGGATATGGTCGTATTTCACTATTTACTTATATGAAATTCTCAGGGATAAAAAAAAAAATTATAATAGCAAAATGAACTGCTTCTATTTCCTTTCTTTTTTCTTTTTCACTTCTTTCTGGTTTTTTATTTTTTATTTCTATTTTTTTTATTTTTGGCAGGATCTCTCTCTCTCTCTCTCTCTCTCTCTCTCTCTCTCTCTCTCTCTCTCGTTTTTGCTGGCCTGGAATTCAGTGTATAGACCAGGTCTTGAACTCGGAGAGATCCATCTGCCTTGGCCTCCTGAGTGCTGGGAGTAAAGGTGTTCCCCACCATGCTGGGTTAAACTGCCTTTATTTTTAGCAGTAAATTAGCAACATCAAAACTCAAGAAAAAGAACTAAACACACACACACACACACACACACACACACACACCAAGAAAAATATCTTGATCTCCTAAATTGAGTGCTTGGGTCACCGTGATGTGTTACCTTACCTGGAGCTCTTCCTCCTCATCCTCTAATTCAGAGGGAAGATGTAGCAAAATATAACTTACGTTCCTATTGGATAGTTTTGGCTCACTTCCCATCTCTGGGCTCTCTGCCTTCCTCTTCATTCAAAACTGTGGCTCCAAAGAGACAAGACAGCCACAGCCAGGCTTTTAAAACTGTTCCCTCGGGCTGGGGAGATGACTCAGTGGTTAAGAGCATTGCCTGCTCTTCCAAAGGTCCTGAGTTCAATTCCCAGCAACCATATGGTGGCTCACAACCATCTGTAAAGACGTCTGGCGCCCTCATCTGGCCTTCAGGCATACAGACAGAATATTGTATACATAATAAATAAATATTAAAAAATAAATAAATAAAACTGTTCCCTCCTGAATGGTATAGTTGAGATGGGGGGAGGACAGAGATGAGAGCAAGGAAAGAGATATCTTGATTGAGGGAGTCATTATGGGGCTAGCAAGAAATCTGGCACCAGGAATCTACAAGGATGACCGCAGCTAAGACCTAAGCGATAGAGGAGAGGGTGCCCGAACTGGCCTTGCCCTGTAGTCAGACTGATGAATATCTTAAATAATGCCATAGAACCTTCATCCAGCAACTGATGGGAACAGAGGCGGAGACCTGCATCAGAGCCCTGGGCTGAGCTCCCAAAGTCCAGTTGAAGAGTGGGAGAAGTGAGAATATGAGCAAGAGATCAAGACCATGATGGGTACCGGTACGACCACTGAAACATTCTACCTGCACTAATGGGTGCTCATCAACTCCAGTAGGACAGGGAAGAAAACATCATAGGACCAAACTAGTCCCTCTGAATGTGGGTGACAGTTGTATGGCCGGGGCAGACTGTGGGGCCACTGGCAACGGCACCAGGGCACCAGGATTTATCCCTACTGCTTGTACTGGATTTTTTTGGAACCCATTCTCTTTGGATGGTTACCTTGCTCAGTCTAAATATAGTAGGGAGGGCCTTGGACCTTCCTCAAAGCAATGTGCCTTACCCTCTCTAAGGAGTGGATGGGGGTGGGGTGGGAGGGGATTAGGTGAAGGGAAGGGGAGGAGGGGAGGGAGTGGGTACTGGGATTAGTATGTAAAATGAAAAAAGATTGTTTTAAAAAGAATAAATATAGCTGGGCGATGGTGGCGCACGCCTTTAATCCCAGCACTCGGGAGGCAGAGGCAGGCGGATCTCTGTGAGTTAGAGACCAGCCTGGTCTACAGAGCTAGTTCCAGGACAGGCTCCAAAGCCACAGAGAAACCCTGTCTCGAAAAGCCAAAAAAAAAAAGAATAAATATATTAATTAAAAAGAAAAAAGAAATATCTAAGAGTTCTGATAAACTTCAGCTAAATGTACGTATGACCAAATTACTGAATTAGATTCCACACTGGCTCTTGGGGGGAAAAAAACAAAAAACTGCCGCTTTCAGGACACTGCCCAGACTTCGCCCGTCCTCTGCTGCCCCCTAACGACTGCTCTTCCCATCAGCCCTCCAGAGAAAGCCATCTTCGGGTGGGCTGGTACCCAAACCTTGAAACACTTTGCCTTCTCAAACCAAGTATCCTAGCTATTTCTGATCCCGTGACTGTATTTAATTCGGAGTATGGGGACAGTGCTTTCGCCTTCAACCCCAGCCCTTTCGAAGTGGAAGTCCGAAGATAAGTTCATCTACACCTCTACACAGTGAGTTTGAAGGCAAAACAACACAAAACAGAGCAGTCTATAGAAGAAATCTAGGGGGCTGGAGATATGGCTCAGTGGTAGAGGACCCGGGTTCAATTACCAGCACCCACATGGCAGCTCACAACTGTCTGAAGATCCAGTTCCAGGGGATCTGACACCTTCACACCAATGCACATAAAATAAAGTTAAATAAAGCATAAAAATATTAAAAAAAAAAAAGAAATCTAGGTCATTTCCCGATGCCTGCTCAATGTCTTTTTTTCCTTATTGCTGACATGATTAAGATGCATTTTAAACTTCTCTAGTGTGGTTTCTGGTTGGTGGAAACTTATTACCTACATCTGGAAAAGGATGCTACTGACCCCTCTAAATCCCTGGTTGATAAAAAGTACCTGAATTAATGAGGCTAGAATTTGGGTCCTGGAAGGTAGCTGTCTGCTACTGGCAATTTATGTTCATAGTATGGTAACAAATTTAGTCTCACCATGAGGGCAATGGGGGTGGTATATAAAAATTACACAATGTGGGTCTTTTTTGACAGTACTGGGGATTGAACCTCCAGCCTCGGGTCAATGCTCCACGACTGAGTGACATCCACAGCTCTTAGGTTTATCTAATCTTGACCCCATATTTAGCCCAGGGCCCAGTATATTGCAAATTCCTAATAACTGTAGCCATTAATGTGTGATACTAATTGTTACTTGCTAAGGCATCATTTGAGAGCATTCTTTGTTGCCTGCTAGGACTTTAAAGCTTCATGTCAGTGAACAAAGAGTAGAAATAACATTTCAAACCATTGCTAAGCTGGGAAAATATCCAGGTGGTCAGGATCTTCCTGGAAATTTGCCAAACCTGGGTGAATTCAACCAATCAGGGTAAAGAGAGTGGATCAAGGAGGTCATGGATCAACTCTACAAGGATCTCTAAGTTTCTCAGAGAACATGAAGATATTCTCAGGGTTGTCTGAAAATATAGATGGGGTGGCATAAAATGGGCAGCTGTATAAAGAAAATGGATATACGCCTTTAATCCCAGCACTCAGGAGGCAGAGGCAGGCGGATCTCTGTGAGTTCGAGACCAACCTGGTCTACAGAGCTAGTTCCAGG
>NC_022023.1:949763-952510 GCF_000317375.1 Microtus ochrogaster
TTAAGTGACTTGTGAGTATCAAATTTCAACAACATTCCTATTCCTTTGGATATAGGAATTTTTTTATTTTTTTTTTTTTTTTTGGTTTTTCGAGACAGGGTTTCTCTGTGGCTTTGGAGCCTGTCCTAGACCAGGCTGGTCTCGAACTCACAGAGATCCACCTGCCTCTGCCTCCCGAGTGCTGGGATTAAAGGCGTGCGCCACCACCGCCCGGCTAGGAAATTTTTTAAATGAGTAACCAACTGCTCTATTTTAAAGTGTTGATATTGTGATAATGCTGGGAATTATAGTCTTTGCAAACGTATTTAAACTTATGGGAAAAGTTGTTTGGGTACAAAAGCTAAACGTTCTCACTGGGCCTGGTGGCAATCATCTTTAATCCCAAGCCAGCCTGGTCTACAGAGAGAGTTCCAGGCCAGCCAGGGCTGACTAGTGAGACTTTACATCCCCCCTCAAAAAAAAGAAATAATAATAATAGTAATTTTTGTAGCCCTCAAATCTTTTTCTTGGGAAAATAGGAACAGAACTTTTTTTTCCCCCCAAGACAGGGTTTCTCTGTGGCTTTGGAGCCTGTCCTGGAACTAGCTCTGTAGACCAGGCTGGTCTCGAACTTACAGAGATCCGCCTGCCTCTGCCTCCCGAATGCTGGGATTAAAGGCGTGCACCACCATCGCCCGGCTAAGGATCAGAACTTCTTGAAGATCAGAGTTATATAGTGTCTCCCCAACACTGGAATTGCTGGTTGCAGGTACAACTTCTGTCTTAGCTAAGGTTTTTATTACTGTGAAGAAACACCATGACCACAACAACTCTTTTTTTTCGAGACAAGGTTTCTCTGTAGCTTTGAGGCCTGTCCTGGAACTAGCTCTTGTAGACTAGGCTGGCCTCAAACTCACAGAGATCCACCTGCCTCTGCCCCCGAGTGCTGAGATTAAAGGCGTGCACCACCACTGCCCAGCTCACAGCAACTCTTATAAAAAAATATTTAATTGGGGTGGTTCCTGCTGCATATGCTGATGGTGGTCATTTTGCCTGTAGGGGACACTGAATGCCCAAGGGTGGGAGCTGATGCTACTGGTGTCTCACACTTCTGTGAAGAGCGGAGATGAGCCCTGTCTTAGTGTTGGGTGATGCTACAAGTGAGAGAAGCAAGCATAGGAAATGTTAGCAACCTGAGACTCCACTTGGCTTGAGCTACATACAGACATCTTCCGACAATGTCCTTGGCAACCTGAGACCCTGAGTTTGCACGTACTGTTCACACACTCCTCTCCAGACAATGCACCTAGCAACCTGTTAGCAACCTAGGACCGCCCCCACCTGCATCAAACTGCACCCTCCCACACATACTCAGAAGAATGAAATTAAGTTGCTTTTCCCCTTAACGATCATCAAACTTAGATTCTATTTAATCACTCTCTACTTATCTCTTAGGTATAAAGGATCCAGTCTGCTCTGAACTGGTTTGGGGTGTGCCTTAGTTAGAGTTTCTGTTGCTCTGATGAAACACTGTGTCCAAAAGTAACTTGGAAAGGAAAGAGTTTATTTCCTTTACACTTCCAGGTAACAGTCCATCACTGAGGGGAATAGGGCAGGAACCTGGAGGCAGGAGTTGATGCAGAGGCCATGGAGGGATGCTGCTTACTGGCTTGCTCTTTATGGCTTTCTTTGACTGCTTTCTGATAGCACTCAGGACCAATAGATCACACTTGGGCACCACCCACAATAGGCTGAGTTCTCCCACATCAATCACTAAGTCCTACAGGCTTGCCTACAACTTCATCTTACAGAGGCATTTTCTCAATGGTGGCTCCCTCCTCTCTAATGACTATTGTGCCAAGTGGACATAAAATTAGCCAGCACAGGGTGCATGCCCAAAAGGCAATCTGTGCCTTCTAAGTGAACATTTAGGAAGGATCCCCTATTACCATCTTGTGCCTATGCACCGTTGGGCATACATATGATTAAAACTGAGTGCACTGCGGGGAAGAGACAAGCACAGCCATTGGAGTCTTATTTTTAAATTGTGGTGTGTGTGTGTGTGTGTGTGTGTGTGTGTGTGTGTGTGTGTAACTCTCAGAGGCCAGACGGCACTGAGTCCTCTCAAGCTGGAGTTACAGGTAGTTGTGAACCACCTGATATGGCCGCTGGGAAATGAACTGTTCCTCCAACCCCCGTAACAACTTCTTAGATGCAGCCTTAGAATTATATTGTCTCTGTAATGTCACTTGGGAGGTTTAACCTATCTCCCCAGCTCCAGTCCTGGGAAGCAGAGGCTAAGTCAGATTAACCAGTGACCCTGATACCTACCTCCAATAGGAATAATAATACCAAATAATGCCCTGAACTATGACTATAAACTACATCCCATGTGCTAAGCAATTTGCTTGTAATCTCGTAATGATGCCATGGAGTGACTTATCAGCATTTTCTTTTGATTTTCGGAGTGAGGTTGAGTCAGAGATAACTGATGTCACAGTGCTGGACTTCTTTCAGTAAGTGAAAGAAGCTAGAACTTCCCCAACGTCCTTCTTTTTTTTTTTTTTTTTTTTTTGGTTTTTCGAGACAGGGTTTCTCTGTGGCTTTAGAGCCTGTCCTGGAGCCAGTCCAGTAGACCAGGCTGGTCTCGAACTCACAGAGATCTGCCTGCCTCTGCCTCCCTAGTGCTGGGATTAAAGGCATGCGCCACCACCGCCCAGCCTCCAACGTCCTTTTTTTTTTTTTTTTGGTTTTTCGAGACAGGGTTT
>NC_022023.1:952610-959106 GCF_000317375.1 Microtus ochrogaster
GCTCTGTAGACCAGGCTGGTCTCTAACTCACAGAGATCCGCCTGCCTCTGCCTCCCGAGTGCTGGGATTAAAGGCGTGCGCCACCACCGCCCGGCTCCAACGTCCTTCTTAAAGTAAATATTTTTATTAACATTTTGAAATTCTCATACGATGTATTTTGATCATATCACCCTGTCCCCCAACACCCAACTTTCTCTCTCATCTCTCTCTCTCTCTCAAATGCATTTAATCTGTGTTGCTCAGCTTCTCTTGGGTATTAGACCTGCCCTGTTTCATGACTCACCTATCGATGGTCCTGATCTTAAGAAAATTGACTCCGCACTTCATGCTGGTGGCGATTTTGCTGGCTCTAGCTTGTGTGGGTTTCCTGCATGTGGCTGCCCTCCTTGTGTGTGCGCTGCCCTGTTGTGCCTGAAAAGCCCAGCTTCCTTGCTGTCATCTGTCATCTTCGGTTTTATAAACCCCCACCTCTTCTGCAATGTTTATTTGTTTTTTGTTTATAGGCAAGGTCTCCCTGAATTGAGGCTGGGTTAACTCCTCTTACAGCCCAGAAAGGCCTTGATTTGAGTTCCTGTTCCTCAGGTCTCCACCCCAAGAGTGTTGGGATTACAGGCACGTGCCACCCAACCCTTAGGAAGGCATTTGAGATGGCCCCAGGCGTGGTTTAAATCCATATCCATTAAAACAAATCCATTCAAATCCAAGGATTTAAATTCACTGTGTGCCCTGGCCTCCTGCCAGATTGCTTCTGGAAAACTGAACAAGGCCAAGGGGCTGATGTCGCTGAATTTACCTTTATTAACTGGGTCAACTAAACTTCAGTTCATGAAAGAGGCGAGATGTGGGTGTGGGGAAGGAGACCACTTGTGGCTTCAGCTCCCTGACTCCAGGGCTCAGTGAAGCTTAGTCAGCTTCCTTGGTTCTTCTACAGCTGATTGTCTAAGAACAAGGTGAGATCCCAGAAATTCAACTGAGTGAAAAACTCACTTCCCCATATGGCATAAATAAGATAATTTATATATAATGTATATATTATATAAAGTGAAATACACCCATACACACATATGTATACAAAAGCATATGTGTGCACGTATGGACATATATACACATGCACACACACGTACACTCACATATATATGTGTGTGTGTATATATACATTAGGGGGGTTATGTGTCTATCTATCTATCTATCTATCTATCTATCTATCTATCTATCTACATTTTTTTTTTTGAGTGTGACCCTAGCCATCCTGGAAGTCACTTTGTAGACTAGTCTGGTCTCAGACTCAGATTCGCTCATCTGCCTCATGAGTGCTTGGATTAAAGGCATTCACCAAACCCGGCAGTGGTGTCACAGCATGCCCTTAATCCTAGCACTCGGGGAGGCAGAGATAGATGAATCTCTGTGAGTTCAAGGCCAGCCTGGTCTACAGAGCAAGTTCCAGAACAGGCGCCAAAGCTACAGAGAAACCCTGTCTCGAAAAATCAATCAATCAATCAATCAATCAATCAATAAACAAAATAAAGGCATTCACCACCACCACCCTGCCAAGATCGGTATTTTTACCTTTATTATCACTGTTAGTTGTTGTTGCTGTTATTGTTGTTCTTGGGGGGCGGGCAAGGGTAGTGTCCACCTGCTGGAGGACAATTTTGTTGAATCAACTCTTTTCTCCCACTTTATGTAGGTCCCAGGGATTGAACTCAAGTTGTCAGGAATTGGCTGCAGGTGCCTTTACTAGCTGAGCCATCTTGCCAGCCCCACAGGATTGGTTTGCAAAGGCTCCTTATAGCCAGGCTTGGTGGTGCTTGCCAACAATTTCAGCACTGAAGGCTAAAGTATCATGAAGAAGATAAAACAGAGTGCATTTGTTTAATTGATGCCAAAAGGCATCTAAGGGTTAGATGTTTGTGGAAGTTCTCAGGTGTCCTTGCACCAATTGACAGTGGGAGGGTGTTCTTTTTCTCACCCCTTCCTCACCCTGGAGCTTATTTTTCCTGTAATGGACTCAGAAGTGTTAGCCTTTCAGCAGTGGTGCAAAACCAGTAAAGCAGGGGCTGGAGAGATGGCTCAGTGGTTAAGAGCACTGCCTGCTTTTCCAAAGGTCCTGATTTCAATTCCCAGCAACCACATGGTGGCTCACAACCATCTGTAATGGGGTCTGGTGCCCTCTTCTGGCCTGCAGGCATACAGACAGAACATTGTATACATAATAAATAAATATTAAAAAAAAACAGTAAAGCAGCATCTTTTAAATTTTATTTCATGGTGTTCTTTTATTCATGTGCAGAGACTCAGCCTGAGGCTCTCAGTGAGTCACTGATCAATTTTAATGTAACCAATGACAATGCATGACATCATGGCGTCTGGTTGTGGGCATTAGGTGCTCTCAGGGGACAGATCCCTCCCTGAATCAGGTCTTCCTCCAGGTTAGGCAAGCATCCCTGGTTCTTTGGCTGAACCTCAGAGAAAGGAATTTGCTCATTCAGGAGTCTTGCAGAGAGCAGGGTGGGGACAAAAACATGCGGACACTTAGCTCTGCTCTGGTCACCCACGTGAAAGTTACAGTGGGACGTGAAGGCGTGCAGAACACTACAGAAACAAGCCTGGCGGTGGTGGCGCACGCCTTTAATCCCAGCACTCGGGAGGAAGAGGCAGGCGGATCTCTGTGAGTTCGAGGCCAGCCTGGTCTACAAGAGCTAGTGCCAGGACAGGCTTCAAAGCTACGGAGAAACTCTGTCTCGAAAAAAAAAAAAAGAACAATGCTACAGAAACATTAGAAGTAGCGCAACCTAGAAGGAAGTGGCCCATTGATCTTGGGAGCAACGAGGGAGCCATTGGACAGTGGGAACCAGAATGAGGGCAGATCATCACCACCAGGATGGGAGAGAATGAGATGGCAGATAGAGCAAGGCCTCCCAGAAACAACGGGTGTGAACCAGAACACAGAGACGGGGGTGGCTTTGAGTAGGAGGAGAGTTTCCTTTTTTATTTTTTATTCTTCTCTCATATATTATATCCCTGTTATGTCCTGACTGACTGTTTCTCCCACCTCCCCTCTCCCCCACTGCTCCTCCACTTCCCTTTAGAAAGGACAGGTCTCACAGGGATATCCACCAAATATGTCATATCAAATTACATTAAGACTAGGCACATAACCTCATATTAAGGTTGGATGAGGCAACCCAGGAGAAGGAAAAGGGTTCCAAAAGCAAGCAAAAGAGTCAGAGACACCCCCACTCACACTGTTAGGAGTCTTACAAGGACACCAAGCTATGTAACCATAACATATATGCTGAGGACCTAGGGCAGGGCTATAGGTTCCCTAATTTGTTGGCTTAGTCTCTGTGAGCCCCTATGAGCCCTGGTTAGCTGGTTCTGAGGGTAGTCTTCTTGTGATGTCCTTGACCCTCTTGCTCCTATAATCCCCCACACCCCTCTTCTTCAGGATTCCCAGAGCTCTACCTAATATTCAAGAGTTTCTTTATTAAACTAGGGGTGGGGGAATAGGTATGCAAGAAGATGGGCTGGGAAGAGTTTTTGCCTGGATCATCTGTTTGGGAATGGACAAGGAACTAAGAACTAAGGGACTATTAAGAGCAAAGGAGTGAATATTGGGGTTCAAATTCCTTGTGTCCCTCCCTCTCTTTCTCTGTTTTGTTTTCTTTTTGAGACAGGGTCTCACTATATAGTTCTGGCTGTCCTGGAATTCACTTCCAGGATGGCCTTGAACTCACAGAGACCCTCCTGCCTCTGCCTCTTGAGTACTGGGATTAAAGACACGTGCCACTATTCAGGGCTCTGGTTCTCTTTTATTGTTTTGTTTTTGAGGCGCAGTCTCCTGTGACCCTGTCTGACCTTGGATCCAATATGTAGCCAAGTGTGACCTTGAACCCGGTTCCTCCTGGCTCCACCTCCCAAGTGTTGGGCTGTTTTGAGACCCTTTCTGGAATAAGCACTTTAACATCAAAGAGAGTGGAAGAGAGATGTCACAAGTGGACCGGAGCCAGGATGGGTCCTGAAAGGCTTTCTGAGGTCAAGTTTGCATTCTTATTATATATCCTATAACACAAGATGGGGCAGGCAAGCAAGCAAAATTTTACCAAAGCGTACATTGCCATCGGCAGTTTATTAAGGATGATGACCTATTGTCTCAGCTATTTCTCCAGGTCATTCCGTCCCAGGTAACAAGTGAAGTGAAGCTTGGTAAATAGACATTGCAAGCAGGGCTTTTAGTAAATCACTAAATAAACCAATAAATCAATATGTAACAATTGGTCTTTTCTACTATATTCTACTTCAGGATTATAGGCATGAACTGCCTTGCCTATTTCAGATACTCACTTTTTTTTTTCTTTTTGATTTTTGAGACAAGGTTTCTTTGTATAGTCTTGGCTGTCCTGGACTGGCCTTGAACTCAGAAAGATCCACCTGCCTTGTTGATTAAAGGTGTGTGCCTCCACAGCCAGACAAAACACTATTTTCTAAAAAGATTTTGTTGATATTTTTGTCTGGTGGCAGCACCTCAAAGTGAGGAACTCTTATTCAAGCCCACATCCCTAAGGTCAAAGAGTCTGCCACAGCCAGTACAGGTCTTTGGTCGCAAGGAGACAGCCATAGCCGTGGTGAATTGCAAACCGGAAGAAGGCTTCCTGAGGTGGACCAGCCTGACTCTATCTTAAGATTAGAAGTCCTCCTATTACAAGGTCAAAACAAGTTCATTTCTGTTTACTGTAAAACTTGGATTTGGCCCAGTGGTGGTGTACGCCTTTAATCCCAGAACCCCGGAGGCAGAGGCAGGCACATTTCTGTGAGTTCAAGGCCAGCCTGGTCTACAAAACTAGTTTCAGGACAGCTAGGACTACACATAGAAACCCTGTTTTGAAAAACCAAAAAACTAAAACAAACAAAACAAAAATCCACCTGGGTTTGGCCGCGTCTAGACCCATTTCCTGGAATTTGACATCTTCCACACCCTAACAAGATAAGATGTTCTGCCAAGTTCCTAGGTAACCAAAATGCCTCTGCAAATCCCCCCAGCCCTTGAAAAACCCCTATCTTGCCATTTTTGAGCTATATGAATTCCACTTTCTCTTGTGTCCAATGCTGTTCTCTCAAACCCCACTTTAGGGAGACAGCCCTGTCTGACAGAAAATAAAACTTGCTTAATGCAACTACAGGAATTCAAGTGGTGGCCCTTACTTTCATTTGGTGGGATTAACATAAGGTGTACTGGAGCCTTCTCCATGATTGAGCCATGAACAGTGCAGTACAAGTTAAAGCAGCAGGGTTTTCGTCTGGGCAAGGAGTGATTGCCGGTGTGAACATCGGAGTTATAGATTTATATTATCCAGTACTCCTTCCCAAAGCCCTGCTGGTTTATAACATTGACAGCCTCTACTGGAAGCCCACCCCGTTGGAAGTTCAAAAACTTCTGGGGTTTTGGGGCAAGTGTTCACTACCAGAAATGCTACCATGAAGCCCATCTTGAGGGTCAGGGTTTGCCTTTGTAATAAACATCATAGGCTGTTAATGGTTTTTGGTTTGGTTTGGTTTGGTTTTTTGAGACAGGGTTTCTCTGTGTAGCCCTGGCTGTCCTAGAACTCTGTTTGTAGATAGGGCTGGTCTCAAACTCACAGAGACTCACCTGCCTCTGCCTCCCGAGTGCTGGGATTAAAGGCGTGCACCACCACCACCTGGCCCTCGCTAGGATTTTAATGTCTTAAAAAGATCTGTGTATGTGTTGCTCTGTAACCCAGGCTGTTCTCCAACACATAATCCTCCTGCTTCAGTGTTCCAAGTGCTGAGATTACAGATGTGAAACACTTTGCCTGGCTGGAAAAAAAAATCATTTACAAAAGAATATGAGCACACAAGCTACTGCTCTGACTTTCGTTATATAATTGGACTTTTTTTTTTTTTTTTGGTTTTTCGAGACAGGGTTTCTCTGTGGCTTTGGAGACCAGGCTGGTCTCGAACTCACAGAGATCCGCCTGCCTCTGCCTCCCGAGTGCTGGGATTAAAGGCGTGCGCCACCATCGCCCGGCTGGACTTTTTGTTATATTAATTTGAGTAGACTTTATGTAGTTGAGGTACTGGTATGCTAATAATAATATAGTCTAGTCTAGGCATGGTGGTATACTCCTAAGCCCAACACTTGGGAAGTGGATGTAGGAGAATCATTTAAGGTCATTCTCAACTACAGCTGAAATCCATCTGAGAGAGAGAGAGAGAGAATAGAACAGACCCAAGAACGAATAATTTTAGAGTCTATTATTATCATTTAGAACAGAGAAATTGGATTTTATGAGTAGAGATGAGGGTAGCTATGTGAATTTGTTTTAAATATTATTTATTGGTATTTTTGTGTGAGCAGGAGATGGGGAGGGAATGAGTGGAAAGGTCCTAGGATAACTTTGTGAAGTTAGCTCTGATCGAAATCAAACACATTTACCTACTGAGCCACCTGGCTGGTTCCCTAAATGAATTTCAGCCA
>NC_022023.1:959302-974302 GCF_000317375.1 Microtus ochrogaster
AAAAAAAAAAAAAAAAAAAAAAAAAAAAAAAAAAAAAAAAAAACTTCCCTAAATGAATTTCAATGAAAGTTTTCATTAGTGTGGTCCTGAAGGTGTAAGCAAAAGGGTTCCATGCTGGGTAAACTCTGCTAGTGTGCTTATACCTATGGTTTGTATTTCTTGCCTCAAGGTTGTTCTGTTCAAGTTTTTGTTTATTTTTGAGTAGGGGGCTCACGTACCAGCACAAGCTAGCGATGAACTCACTATGTAGTTGGGAATGACCGACCCTCCAGCCTCCACCTCTATAGTGATGGAATCACAGGTGTGCTCCGCGCTAGAGAACTTTGATATTTCTTTCATACCAGAATTAGATTTGCACTTCCTGTTCCGCCTACACTACGGGTTGCTAGGTTACCCTCCTCCCTTTTCGCCTTTACTAACGAGAGACTTCATTTCCCATGAGCACTGGCGAGCGTCGCCGTCGCGTGGCGTAGCGTCGTCGTTCCGCGCCCTTTATACCCACTTCCGCCCGCGAGCCACTTCCTTTCCTCTCGGGGGCGCGCGGCGGCAAGATGGCGGTGCAGATTTCTAAGAAGAGGAAGGTGAGCATCGGGGCCCGGCGCGGGGCCTCGCGGCGCCTGCTGCGGCTGCCACAGTAAGACCCGCATCCCCGCGACGGATCCCGGGGGGCGGCTGCTGCCGTCTGGCGTCTCTGCGGGCCGCGGATGGACGTGGATGGGGTGTCGGGCCGGCTCCGGGCTAGCGCAGTGTGGCTGGGGAGGGTCTGGGCCGGAGAGGAGCACCGGGCTCCTTCATGGAGCGATTTTTGGGCGCCGGGATTAGTTTGAGGGCGTGAGCTCATGCAGTGTGTATGGTTAGTGAAGTTAAGTTTAGCAGTACCTTCTCCGTCGTCTTGAAAGCTGCTGACTATTGGCGCCGCTCTCCTTCCGGGGATCTGCAGCCAAAGCGCTCCAGACTTGGTCATTCCATGGGGAAGAAGTGTGAAGATCATCGGGTTTAGGAATAAATGACCTGTCGTTGTGCTCATGCACGCAGACCTCAAAGCTGTTGTCCACCATGCTTTGTCGAGTTAGGATCTGCCCTCTTTATCTTGGTAGACGCTACGCACACTGTCCTTGCTGTGCTCAGTGAGCTGCAGAGGGGCCGCTCGAGAATAGGGTTTTACGTTTGTTATGCGTTTGTCCGTCGTGTCCTAAAACCCTTCGATGAAGAGGTGATGACAAGTCTGAAGAGGAGGTGTTGTCTTTTGTCCAGGAGGCCTCACTGTGCCGCGTTCTGTGGCCCAGCTGAAAGCACCGGTCAAAGAAACTTCCTCAAGATGACCTAGAGGCATTTGTCTGAGAAGGGTTGTCTGCCTTCCCGCAGGGCCACTGGGGGTAGTGCTGGCTCTAAGGGAAACCTCCACCCTGTCTTAACTCTGAATGTAATTTCTTTGGTTTAGTTTGTGGCCGATGGCATTTTCAAAGCCGAACTGAATGAGTTTCTCACTCGGGAACTGGCTGAAGATGGCTACTCCGGGGTTGAAGTCCGAGTCACACCAACCAGAACAGAAATCATTATTTTAGCCACCAGGTAAAAATGTAGTTGACTTCAGCTGTCACCTGTAATCACTGTGTGTACTAAGATGGGTGTGTAAACTTGGACAGGTGTGTGAGAACCTGGCCTTGGTAAGTGTGGTTGCTTTTTTTTTTTTAACCTCATTTAAGAAGACTTTACCTTAATCCTTTGTATTTAACGTATGTTCTTGCAGAGTGATAGATTGCTCATGAGGCGTTGAGTGAATTATAACTTTTCCTCTCTGCAGAACACAGAATGTTCTTGGTGAGAAGGGTCGCCGGATCAGAGAGCTGACCGCAGTGGTCCAGAAGAGGTTCGGCTTCCCTGAGGGCAGCGTGGAGGTGAGGTCCCCTGCTTATATCCAGGGCTATTGTAGACTGGATTTAGATGTTGGTTCTAAATGTAGAGTGGTACTTCTGGAAGCCTTTGGCATGGCCGATGAATATTCTACATGGATTGATACTTCTCAGAATTTTCTTTAAGTAGTGTGCTTGCCATGCATGGCAGGGGGCATACCTTTTATCCTGGCACCCAGAAGGCAGGATAGTGGCAAGGGCAGAGCCAGTCAGCACTGCCTTAGTAGAATCCTGTCTAAAAACTACAAATGATATTCTTAAATTTATGGGAGTATTCTGGTGGCCGAAGTGCTTTTCACTCCATTTGTGTGTGAAATTGATACATAGGTGGATAGGCTATCCCATCACTCCCTAGCGTGGTTGTGGGGAATCTGAGAAGGGCAATGAGGTATTTAAGGAATATTACTATGGCTTTAATGAAAACTACTAAGTAATAAATATGTCCCTTTCTTCTTTTAAAGCTTTATGCAGAGAAAGTGGCCACAAGAGGTCTGTGTGCCATTGCTCAGGCTGAGTCTCTACGTTACAAACTCCTCGGAGGGCTTGCTGTGCGAAGGTGAGTGTCTAGGACTTGGTGGTCGTGCCCTGCTGTGCATCAATGTGTGCCTGACACTTTGGTAGCAGTTAACCTCTTCAGTGACAGGATCATCTAGTCTCTGTTGGTGTGACAATAAGGAGCCCCTGCCCCCTGAACAATTAGGCTTACAAGACCTAGTTGCCTATAATCCCAACACTTGAGAGACCAGGAGGAGGGTTGCTTAGTTACAGGCCAGCCTGGGTATATAGCATGGTCAGTACTATAATAGGAATATTTGGGTACACTGAGAACGTAACAAAAGAAAATCATGGGGGATATATCTGTTGGTTCTTTGAGGTTTAGAAAGCACCCTTGATTGGTGGGTGGTGAAGCATCCTGTCATTGCTCCTGTGTGGTGTCCATAGTTAGTAGATATAGCGTTAGTGCTTCTGGGACAGTGCACATTTCAAAACAAGTTAGAAGTCAGTGTGGATCTAATGCATTTGTGAGGATTATAAAGATAACAGTTCTGTAAGTTGTGTGGCACTAAGCGATGTGGGACTCTGCCTGAGCTGGTTTGACTTCGTTTTAAAAAAATTTGTTCTGCCCTGCCTTTGTTATGAGAAGGCCAAGTTTATGTTTTGAGACACAGGGTCTCAACTGTGACTCTAGCTGGCCTTTAATTCTGAGATGGCCCAACAAAATTAAAGGCCTTCACCACCTTACCTGGTGGGGCAAGGTTCTTTTTTGAGGTGGTTTGTCTGCATGGGCTTGACTGTCGAGAATTCAGATTGACTTCAACTCAGATCCGCCTTCCCCTACCTCCCTAGTACTGGGATTAAAAGGGTGAGCCACCACACCCAGTCTTTATGCTTTTTAATGTTAGTGTTTGATAGGCATAAAAGTTTTTTGGTTCTCTGAGAATCAAGGTGGCTAATGTTATAGAGGCTCTTCCTGTGCATCTCAGCTAGGGTGGGCCCTGGAACCACTTAGCAAGCCTTTCCCCCCACCCCCAAAATAACCTGTTTCTGCCAGATGTGGTGGATCTCTGCAAATTCCAAACAGCCAGGATTATGTAGTGAGACCCAGTCTCCAAAAAGTATCTCCTAACAGCAGAGACGGTTCACACAAAGGTGCTTGTCGCCAAGACAAAGGCAAGCCTGACAACCCGAGTTCAGTTCCCCTGAACCCATGTAATGGAAACATGACTCCATAATAATTAAAGATGTGAAGAAATACCTCCACTTGAGCTTGGCCAGCCCAGATAATGGCCTGGAGAAGGACCTGGACATAATGGTATAAAGAGTTCATTCTTCAGAGCTGATTCTAACACAAGCCAGGGCAGAAAAGCATCTGGGCAGCAGATTGTTGTTTTGGCTGAAGTCTGGTAGTTTTTTCCCCAAGCTACCATTTGAGAATTAACTTGGTGGGAGGGGCAGGCAGGTTGTGTCTTTGGTAACCAGTGGGTTTCTCCCAAAGGGCCTGCTATGGCGTGCTTCGGTTCATCATGGAGAGTGGGGCCAAGGGCTGCGAGGTCGTGGTGTCCGGGAAGCTCCGAGGACAGAGGGCCAAGTCCATGAAGTTCGTGGATGGTTTGATGATCCACAGTGGAGACCCTGTCAACTACTACGTCGACACCGCCGTACGCCATGTGCTCCTCAGACAGGGTGAGCAGCTGTGCTGGGGAGGAGCCAGGGCCTAGGCTCTGTAGCTGAGCTGAGTAGTGCTGGGTGGCTCGGAGTGCCTAGGGTAGACTAGCAGACAGCTGTGTTTCCACGGCCTTGTCTTGTGGGGGGAGCTGTTGGTTACGGGGCTGTGAAGACTTGCATTGTCCCTGTCTCAGCCTTCCGTGTGCCCTTCGGTGATGACAAGATGACGAGTCAGAAAGGTCACGTCCTGCTCTTGGGCCTTGTCAGTGCCATGTTCTGTGGTGCTGGGCTTGGTTCCTCTGGCAAAAGTGTCCTGCGCACTGATTGATTTAGAGGCATTTGTCTGAGAAGGGCCGTGTGGCAGTAGGTACCACTGTCTCCTTGCTTTCCTGTTGTATGGTGGCAGCTGGTAAAAATCCCAGCTCAATTTTAGCCCTGGTGTCTTTTAGGTGTGCTGGGCATCAAAGTGAAGATCATGCTGCCCTGGGATCCAAGTGGTAAGATCGGCCCCAAGAAGCCTCTGCCAGATCACGTGAGCATTGTGGAGCCAAAGGACGAAATCTTGCCCACCACCCCCATCTCAGAGCAGAAGGGCGGGAAGCCAGAGCCGCCTGCCATGCCCCAGCCAGTGCCTACAGCCTAACAGGTATGTCTGTGGGACCTTCCTGGGCCACACAGACCTGTTTGGAGTTTTGTTTGTTTTTACTGTTAGTTCTGATGTTTCAGTGTGTGTAATTACTTACACACTGTCAGAACTTATTGTGGAAGGATACGAGTTGGAATGTGGTGACAACCCCACAAACCTTCGCTGCCTCGTGTACTGGGGTGTGTTTGAGTCAAACCCTCATGGGAGCGTACACTTCGTAATAAATGAAAGCACTCGGATGAGTTTTTTCTTACATTGTTTTGTTTTGTTTCAGGGTCTTGGCAACTGCACCTGGAGGCTGGATGTTGTCCTGTACAGACATTTAATAAAATCTTGCACAAAAACATAATGCCTGACTGGATTGTGTCCAGTGTTCAACTGTGACTGAGCTGTGTTGGCCTGAGAAGTGTTGCTTATCCTCTTGGTTTAAGCTGGGGTCTGTGACAGCTGGTGGACCCTGTGTTACACAGTTCAGGGTTAGAACAGGTAGGCTTTGGTGCTCATGATGGAACCCAGGTCCTTACACACAATAAGCTTGTGTCCCCAGCCTGGAGGGCTACAAGTGTGATACCTTCCCCTGGCATGTAAGAAATCTTGGGTGGGCCAACAAGATGGCTTGGTGGGTAATTGCTTTCTATGAAGGCCTGTTACACTTACCCTGCAAGTAGAAAGTAGATTGGCCTCTGTTTTACCATGCAGTGGTGTCTTAATCTCAGCTTTCCTAAAATAAAAAGAATTTCTCATGCCTTTGAACTCAGAAGTTTGAAATATAAAGCTGTCTTTAGAATGAATCCACATTTCTAAGTCTTGTACTTAGCCATTATGTTTTGGAAAATATGGTAAATGCAGAAATTATTGGCATAATATCTTGAAAGCATTTACTATCGATATGGTTTTTTGTAAGGAATTAAAGTTAGCCTGGAAATTCTATACTCTGGTACCAGAGAGAAGACTTGGGATGAAGGTGTCAAGGGCCTGGGGTGCAGCCTGACTAGGCCAAAAGACCAGCGGCTATTAGCTAACTTAATTCCTTACGTGTCGGGTGCAGATGTACAGTATTGGTACCTGCACACCAGAAGAGGGCACCAGATCTTACAGATAGAACTCACTGGAAGCTCCCAGTTTCTGGCACTTGTTCAAGGTGGTGCTGTTGAGCAGAAGCATGACCCTGTGGGTTTTGAGGCAGGGTCATATTCCTGACTGGTCTGCAACTCAGACCACCTGCTTCTGCTTGATGGTTTCCCTATATCCCTGGCTGTCCTGGAACCCTCTCTAGACTGGACAGGCCTTGAACTCAGGTCAGCCTGCCTTTGCCTCCTGGCCTGCTTGATAGTTTGCAGTACTGTTTCTTCCTTAGGGCTATTAGATTTTGATGCTAAAAATGTGGGTTTTTTTTTTTTTAATCAAAGCTGTAGTATGTATAAAGTGATTGTAACCCCTTGGGTCCTCTAACATTTAATAATCTTTGTATTGGGCAAATTCTATTCCTAGCTGGTTGGCAGCAAGCCTAGCCTGTGCTGTGTAAGGGGGTATATATTCTCCTGATGTTCACCTCAGCCCTGGATAGCTCTGAAACGAGTCTTTTGCCCACCCTACCCCTAACCTACAAGAGAAAGATGCACTGGGAACAATGAACAACCCATCCTCACTGTTTAGGTATCTTTTTAAGACATAGTTGACGCCTGGTACTCTATATAGTCTAGAACTAACAACGTGTCCACAAGTGCAATAAATAACTCCCTCAAATGCTCGCTAATTGAATCGTGAAAAGTACTGGTTCCAAGTTTCAAGTCTGAAAATTTTTTTTTTTAAAGATTTATTATGTTTGCAACATTACTTCCATGTGGGGGCTGGAGAGATGGCTCAGTGGTTAAGAGCATTGCCTGCTCTTCCAAAGGTCCTGAGTTCAATTCCTGGCAACCACATGATGGCTCACAACCATCTAGAATGAGGTCTGGTGCCCTCTTCTGGCCTGCAGACATACACACAGACAGAATATTGTATACATAATAAATAAATAAATATTTAAAAAAAAAACATTACTTCCATGTATGCCTGCAGGCCAGAAGAGGGCACCAGATCTCATAGATGGCTGTGAGCCACCATGTGGTTGCTGGGAATTGAACTCAGGACCTCTGGAAGAGCAGTCAGTGCTCTTAACCTCTGAGCCATCTCTCCAGCCCAAGTCTGATATTCTTTATCCACTTACATATACTGCTGAATTTGTTCCGCAATTGAAACATTTCATTTTTTTTTTTTTTTCGAGACAGGGTTTCTCTGCGGTTTTGGAGCCTGTCCTGGAACTAGCTCTTGTAGACCAGGCTGGTCTCGAACTCACAGAGATCCACCTGCCTCTGCCTCCCGAGTGCTGGGATTAAAGGCGTGTTGAAACGTTTTCAATCACAGGTCTGTAAACATCAATTGCAATGACCTAATACGTGGCTTTAAAAATTGAGCACTTTCCTGGCATGGTTGAGGTCCTGGGTTCAGTCTCTAGTAAAAATATTACCCTCCAGTCACCGTTTGTGGAGGACAACTGGGCATTGGTTGTCTCCACTGTGTGGGTCTCTGGGTTTGAGCTCAGTTGGGCTAGTGTGACTCAGTGTCACTAGCGTCCCTCCAGACTGAAGCGCTGCTGTATGTCCCAGCATTCATCTGATCTGAGTGAGGTTTCCTGTCACGATTGTGAATTTCACCTATTTCTAGTGGAAGGGTGCTGTAGCGATTTTGCTCTTGTCTTGCCTGTGTCCCAGCAGGGGGTGTGTGCACAGAAGAGCAGTCACACTGTAGTAATTGGATAAAATTTAAAAAGAGGGTCCTTGGGGAATCTGAGTGGCAAGCTTGGGGTCCGTCACTGCTTGGCCCTCAGGAAGTGTCCAGCCAGGGGAGACACATATCCTTTAGAAGAGTTGGCCCTGGATGGGCGCCTATTGTTCCTGGGTATACATGCAGTAGGTACCCTTGCTTTGTCCTGAGTGTCCCCTTCGGGTGCTGGTCTGTGCTCCTCCCCCTGCTGCCATTATCAGCTGTGTCCAGATGGCCACTTTCCTAATCTGTGGTACTGGAGCTCAGCTGGGACCAGAGCCTTTGTGCCCGGCTGTGCTGGCCCTGGGGCTTTGAGGATGGGCGATGGGAAACAGGCTCCTTTACAAAGGCAATCTGAGTGCAGAGGGCCTGCAGATGGGGCCAGCCAGTACCTGGGGCTGCAGCCTCCCTGGAAACTGTCTGCTCTGGAGCCCTGGGCCACACCAAGTATACAGTGGCCTCCCTGGGCCACACCAAGTATACAGTGGCCTCAGAGTTGTGTCTCACCAGGTACACCCTGGCCTGTCGCTGTGGTACCTTTCACCCTGAAACAAAATGCTGGGCCTGGAGAGATGGCTCAGTGAGTGTATAAAGGCTCTTGCTGCAGCTAAGCCTGCTGGTTGGAGTTCGGTCCCTGGACCCCACATGTTAGAAGAGAACCAACTTCCACAGTTTGGTCATCTGACCTCCAGACGGATGCCATGACACAGTAAAATAAAAAGAATACATGTCTACATTAATAAAAGGAAACGAGGTAATGGGTGTGCTAACAGCTGGATGCAGACATTCCTCCAAAACTGCTACATAGACCTCATCCTCTGTCATAGCATTGAATGGGGACGGGTGACAGTGGCTCAGCGGGCAAACTGCTTGCCATGCTGCCCGATGACCTGAGTTGGGATCCCCAGAACTCAGGTAAAGATGAGAAGAGAACAGACTCCACAGAGTTGTCCTCTGGCCTCTGCATGTACTTCATGCACATGTATACATACAACATGAACTCACTATAGTAAATGGATAAAATTGAGAAAGAAGTAGGGTCCATCGGGTAGATGAGTAAGTCATCTGGATTAGCGTCATTTGGAGAGGTGGAGGGGAACTTAAAAAGTAGAGCCTCACCAGACAGAATCTGCTGGCACCTTCGTCCTCATGCCAATTGCACTCTCCAGTGTCCAGAACAGTAGTCTAAGTAAGTATGGCTGTCTGGGTGGCCCACAGTGGCAGAGGAGTCCTGGCAAGCTGCAAAAGCAAGAAGGAACTGATAGGGATACCACCTCTGGACAAAGCAGGCACGAGCTAGAACACACCCAACTTCTGAAAAACGTTTTATTTCTACAAGGAAAGGGGCAATAAATTAAAGGACTATTCACATGAAGTTCCAGGAAGAGCCAACTGCTGTGCCCTAATTTCCTCCTGGCTCAGCCTGTCCCAGTCACCTGCTCAGGCTCTGGACAATGGTGACGCAGCCGTGAGAGCTGGTGCAGCGTTGCAGTGATGGCTGGGCTTCCACCTGCCCACTACTAGGATCAAAGGTGAAGACGCTATTGGTGCTCTCCCCATGTTCGTCCCGCCCACCAAGAATGTGGACCTTCCCGTCACACACCGTCAGGCCACAGCTCTCCTGAGTGGACAGACAGACAGACAGTTAACTGGGATGCGGCCAGGGACTCTCTTGGTTCTAGTTGGCCATGCCACATAGCAGAGCCTTCCTACGGACTGACTAGGCAATCTGGATGGAGACTAAATAATTGGGTGAACCTGACCCTTACTAAATAAATGGCCCGGACAAGTCACCTGCTGTGTCTTAGGTCTCTCTGCACAGTTCAAAGAGCAACCACCCTCATCACTGACATCTTATGTGGGATATCCTTCACTTGATCTAAAAACCATGGCTAGATTGTATGCATGCAAACAGTAACACCATCCTGCAGTCTTATTCAGAGCCGGGAACCTAGGCCTTGGAATCACCCAGGGCCAGAACTGACCGAGACCATCAATTATACATCTCCATAGTTTCTCTGGAGTCTTGGGGCAGCATGGGGGGTGGGGGGGACGAGAGGCTATGGACACTCAAGATTTGCACCTCTGGTCGCTGATGTCACTGGAGCAAGGAACTTAGCAAGTCCCTTGCCTACTCCTTGCTAGTTGGTACCTTTGTGGTAGACCAGAATCATAGCATTTGGATTCTAGATACTGACTTACTACAGCCCAACTGATGGCCCTGGGCCAACCTCTCATGAGAGGAGATTTGTCATTGGGAGGACAAGCAAGGGGACTGTGGGATGCTATCTAGCGCGGAGTCATTGTAAGCTCCAGAGCCTTGGGAGTGGGTCTGCACTCCTGGATCTGCCAGTGCAGCAGCCCTCACTTACCACAGGGCCCGGCAGCTCGGCTGCCTCTCCCCAGACGTCGGTGCCAGGGTCGTAGGTGAAAATCTTACTCATGAGGCCACCCACCACGTAAATGGTGTCCTCCAGGGAGACGGCGTCCAGACACCGCTGCAGGAAGGGTGCCGGTGATCGCAGACTCCACTGGTCCTCCTTAGGGTCAAAGCATTGCACCTGCAGGAGGGACAGCTGTGGTGAACGAGCCTCACCTGGAGAACTGCCCTCCACCGGCGTCCTCTTACCTCTGTCTCTAGGAATACCTGGCAGATTACCCTAATTTGTATCCCACTATGATTGGCTTATGATGTGCTGGGAATCAAACCTAGAGCTTGCTGCATCCTATAACCCCAGCTTATAATAGACACTTTTTTTTTAATGGAGGAAAAGCATTTTAATCAATAGTACCTCCGTCGTCTAATTTTTATAAGATTACTTTTATTTATGTGTGTCTCTCTATGTCCTGCGGAGGCCAGAAGAACGTGTCGGATCTAGTTAAAGTGAAAGGCAGTTGTGAGCACCTGACATGGGTGCTGGGAACTAAACGCTGGTCCTTTGTATGAGCGGCAAGTACTCCTGACCTTTCAACCATCCCTCCAGCCCCAATCTTTCAAAAAATTAATTTTTATTTTTTTTTGAGGGGGGCTAAAGATAGGGTTTCACTGTGTAGCTCTTGCTGTCCTGGAATTCACTCTGTAAACACAGGCTGTCCTCAAAACTCAGAAATCTGCCTGCCTCTGCCTCCCTAGTGCTGGCATTAAAAGCACGCACCACCACTGCCTGGTTCAGTCTTTCAGTTTTTAAAATCTATGAAACCCACATGGATGGTACCAATCAGAAGAGTTCAGGTGTCTCAGTGAGTTTCTCTCTCCCTCGCTCCCTCTCTCTTGGATTTTTCGAGACAGGGTTTTTCTCTGTAGCTTTGAAGCCTGTCCTGGAACTCACTCTGAGAACCAGGCTGGCCTCGAACTCACAGAGATCCACCTATCTCTGCCTCCCGAGTGCTGGAATTTAAGGCATGCACCACCTCTGCCCGATTTTTTCAAGACAGGGTTTCTCTGTAGTCCTGGCAGTCGCTCTGTAGACCAGGCTGACCTCGAACTCAGGGATCTGCCTGTCTTTGCCTCCTGAGTGCTGTGATTGAAGGCATCTCATTTCCTTGATCGAAATCTGGGAAATGATTACCGGAGTGCTGACTGGATTCAGAAAATTAGATTGTCTCACACCAGTCCCAGATCTATCCTGCACACAGTAGGCCACTCCGTTTCCATGAAGCCTCTAATCCTAACCCCAAGGCCTGAGCACACCTTGTCAGTGTTGACACCGTCCTGCCCAGCGCCCCCAATCACGTAGAGCTGACCAGCGCAGGGCGCCACCGCTGCAGAACTCACGGCCTCCGGCAGGGGCGCCGTGGCCTCCCAGGTGTTGGAGAATGGGTCGTAGCGCTCAACGCTGCGCAGGCGCCGCAGGCCATCGAAACCACCCACTGCAAAGAGCTGAGGGCGAAGACAAAAGCCAGAGACTCGGGATTCAGAGCTACAGGCGACTCCAACACCCCGCCGCTCCAATCTGTAAGCCCGCCAGGGGCATCTCAGCGCAGACTCTGCCTGGCCATGTTCCTCTCTCCCTAGTTCAGGAACCCCCTTCCCTGTTCAATGCTGGGGGCAGGAGACAAGTGTCCGAATGAGGAATACTCCAGCTGCGGATGACGCTTAGTAATAACTCGAGTGGTTACTAAGGGTAACCACCCACGCACCCGATTCCTGTGTGTTTCTGGACGCAGAATGAAGTTTACAAAGACAACTGGCTGTATTTTGCTTGTAAGCGGCAGAGTCAAGACTCAGTACCTGGTCTGTTTGGTCTCACGACCCAAACCGTTTGCCACCGAACTGTATTCTTACAGTGATGGCTACTTATCAGGGAGTGGCGGTGATGTTGAGACAGGGTCTTGCTATGGAGCCTGGGCTGGCCTCAAACTCATGACCCTCTTGCCTCAGCCTCCCACGCGCTGAGATTACAGGTGTGAGCCACCACGCCCAGCTGCTGTGATGACTGTTAGCACTATCATATGATCTAGCAAGTCCTTTCTAATGTTCTGAAGCCTCAGAGCCCTCCTTCCCTACATCCTGGATCTCAGGGCAGCAGCAGCCAGAGTGTTCCTACCTGTCCCTGCAGGGTCACCATCTTGTGCCTCCACCGGCCCTTGTGCATGGAGGCAACCTTGATCCAGGTGTGCAGATGGGAGCTAAACATCCAGACATCTCTGCTGTTGATGTGACCTCCTATGGGGAAAGAAACAGTTGTCTTCCCCTAGATCTCTTACTAACTCCCAGTGTCCCCAAAGAGCCAAAAAGCACCCCTAAATCCAAGGGAAGGCGTAAGAGCATAGGAAGGCTTTCTCATTGGGTTGGGGTAAGACTAGGCCTATCACCCAGACGGTGTGCTCTGAATGGAAGGACAGGATATCAGAGAGATCCAGGGAGTGGAGGGTGCCTATAACCAGCTGCCCTGCGGTGCAATACCAGTCGAGCTCCGGGAACCAAACGGGGAGGGGGATCCTCAAGACAATCTTTAAGAATGTGTGATGGGCCAGGGGAAAGCAGGGCCTCTTCCTTTCCATCCTCATCTCTCTGAGGTGCTGGGATTATTATACAGTTTCCACACAGGAAGTGAGGATGAGGTTTAGGGACCAGGAATGACCAGGTGGCCTTCCTGTCAGAGCAAAGTCACAGTTTAAGGCCTTCCTGTCCCAAGCCTAGCATCAACACTTCCCACAGGTGACTGGCTTTGCTGGACCACATGGTTTTAGCCACTAGCTGTAGGGGATTATGGAAAAGCCGGCCCCCATCTTCCGACTGGGGAGGAGTAAACAAGGCGTGTATGTGGGGAGTGGGGGGACCGGGAGGCTCCTACTCCAGTTGTGTCCTCACCAGAAACGTAAATGTCATTTCGGAGTGCACAGGAGGCAAATTCAGAGCGTGTGTACCCAGGCAGGCTGGGCAGCGGGGTCCAGCGCTGACTCTCTGGGTGGTAAGCGTCAGCGAAAGGCAGCTTCAAAAGCCCCTTTCTGTCGCACCCGCCAATGACCACGATCATTTCGGCTAGGTCCATAAATCTGGGGTGAGGAGAAACCCGATAGCTGTACACGCACGCTGCGGCCCTTTCCCAAGCCACCTCCACCTCCCGCAAACGGTGCAGGCGATTACTGAACCAGAACTCCAGTGCGCGTTGCCTCTAAGCGATATCCCTAGCCCTTGGGTTTGTTATTCTTCTGGGGTTCCAGCGCCAAGCCCCGTTTCTTTCTCGCTGTTTGGATCACACCATGCAATGCCACTGCCCTTCTGTCTGCCCTGCCCCTGGAACCCATCACTTACAGCCTTACCTCTGGTTATGGATAAGAAGGGAGCTACTAAACCTTACCTTAGTCTACTGGCCTCTAAGTTACAGAAAAAAGGCTTTCCCCAAAGCCTTTCCCCTTCCTTTGTTTAATCCTTCAGATGGCTGTTAGGATTATTGCCCCTTTTACAGAGGAGGAGAGTGAGGGGCTCTTGGATTAAGGGCTAAATTGTGCTGATAAGAATCCTCCATCCCTAACAGCTAAGGTACTGCATCCTTCCCCCTAGCCCCTCCTAATGGGGAATTGCCATGAGCAAGATGACTCAGACCTCTTACAAAGCTCTCGCCATTGACCCTTTGGGTTTATGGCCTCACCGAGTTTTCCATACCCTCCGGCTAAGTGCTTTCCTAACCCATTTTGTGTCCCTGCCTTGCGCTCAAAGTTAGAGACAGCATCACTGTCTTCTGTCCCTCAGAGATGAAGGGCCATGGTAGACTTTCCCACCTATAGTCTCCGGGCCTGGCATTGCTCTGGTGGAGTGGATGTTTCTCGTGCCTTTGTGTGCTTGTCTTACTAGCCAGTGGGTCCCTAGAGAGCAGATCCCAACAGGACCCGTTTCTCAGAATGACGGATGGCGCTGGAATTAGAATGCATCCTGCTCTCACAAGCCTAACTCTTCAAGGCAGACTGCCAGGTATCAGGAAACGGTGACATTTCAAGAGGGGCAGTGAAGGAGCCAGAGCTGGGAAAGGCAAGAGGCCTCGCTGGGGTGCAAGGCTAGCAAGTGGGAGGCCATACCTCCGCGGCCGGGCCCGCAGCGCGCCCGCCTCCCTGCCCAGGATGAAGCAGGCGCTGGCCTCGAGCAGCAGCGGGCGGCAGTCGCTGCAGGCCTGCAGCAGCTCGTCAGCCTCCACCTTCTCCAGAAAGTAGGCGGGCGCCAGCAGCGGCAGGCGCACGTGCTCCAGCAGGCGACGCAGGTGCCCGCGGCGAGCCGGTGCGTCGTGGCGCACCCAGCGCATGGCTGCCTCGAACACGGCCTCCTCGCGCGCCACGCGCAGAGCTGGGTCGGCCAGCAGCGCCGCCACCTCATCCGGCGCCAGCTCCAGGAAGTCTGCGTGGCGCGTCACCTCCACGAAGGCCTGGCGCAGCACGAGGCCGCAGCGCTCGGCCAGAGAGGCGAGCGAGAAGGCGGCGGCCACGCGGCGCAGCGCCAGGCTGTTGGCGGCCCGCAGGCGACCCTCGAGGAAACGAGCGCACGCCTCGCGCAGCCCCGCCACGCCCAGCCGCTCAGCCAGAGCCAGCACCGCGGTCGCCTCCTCCTCGGCGCGCAATCGCACGCCCGCGCCGTACACGTAGTCGAGCACTACGGCCAGCGCCGCGGCCGTCTCGGGCGCCTCGGGTCCTACCGGGACCACGGCCGCTGCACGCTCGGGCCGGGCGGCCGCGAAGAGGCTGCGGAAGTGGGCACTGGCCGCGCTGAGCGCGGCGCGGTGGCATGGGAAGTCGCGGCCGCCGGCGCGCAGCACCACGTCGGTGAGGGTGCCGCTCCGCCGGTACGCGTTGAGTGTCTGCAGGATGCGCTGCGCGTGGCACGGTGCCGCGCACGGGGCCTCCATGCCCGGCTCCGACTCCTCGCGCCCCGGGGTCTCCCGCATCCTGTGGGGGAGAAAACACACATCGCATTGGGGATGGGCCTGCTGGGGACATCCCGCACATTTAGGCCTTCCTTTGCTGGGTCATTCACCACGC
>NC_022023.1:976802-1007975 GCF_000317375.1 Microtus ochrogaster
ATACATATGGGGTGTCTGCTTCAGGTTGATGGGGTGGTTGTCAGCATGTAGGTGTTCTAGAACCCATATGTGTGTACATTCATGGAACACAGTGACTGTGAAGTCCTGGGGTGCTTGGGCTATGTGGACATGTGAGTGACTACATGGCTTTGGATGGCACCAGGAATGTGGCTGTCACAGCTACGGATCCAGGTTTCCCTCCTGCCTCTTTGTGACCACTACATGTATGATCCCTGCTCAGCACAGCTGTCATTGTAAGCTTTTGCATAACCCATGTGTCTGTGACTGTTCATTTGCATGTCAGAGACTTGTGTGTGTGAGAGTATTATCATATGTGTGGACCTATGCTCATGCGTATGTGGCAAGGATCTCTCTCTGCTCTGTGTGTTGCATGTGGTCCTGTGACTGGAGGCGTGTGGGGCCAGTGAGATGGCTCAGCGGGTAACAGCACCACATGGTGGAAGGAGAGAACCTACTCACACATGCAATAGCACACAGGGGCCCACACAGTACACACATTCACATATACAAAATCAAAAGATAATCTAAGCCAGGTGGTGGTGGCACATGCCTTCAATCCCAGCACTCGGGAGGTAGACGCTAGGCGGATCTCTGTGAGTTCGAAGCCAGCCTGGTCGATAAGAGCTAGTTCCAGGACAGGCTCCAAAGCTACAGAGAAACCCTGTCTCAAAACACTATGTGTGTGTGTGTGTGTGTAATTTTGCCACTGTTATGACCCATAATGTAAATGTCTGTGTTTTTTGACGGTCTTAGGCAACCCCCGTGAAAGAGTCGTTTGACCATCAAAGGGGTTCGGACCTACAGATTGAGAACCACTGACCTCGTCCAAGATGGAGCAGGGGTCTAATCTCCCTTCTTTCCTTCAGGATGCATTCAAGGCCATGCAGATTCAGTGGGAGCCTCAAGAACTACAGACCTTCCCTGTTTCTACCCTGACCTTCCCCACAGAGGGCAGAAGGCAGAGCCCCAGAAACTGTGAGGTGGGAGAGGACATGGACACCAGTGTTCCCAGTACTGTGCTGACTTCCAGCTCAGGTACCCTTTCTCATGCTAAGCAGGGGGTGTGAGCCTGCTTCAGCCAGACCCACAGTCAAACCTCACCAAGGCAAGACATCTGCACTCAGGGCTTGTTCTGCAGGTCCAGGAGCTCAGATGCCTCCATGTCACCTTGAAGAACTTGCTAACCCCCGCTCTACAGCCTGTCTCAGATCTAGGACCTCCTGCTGTGACATTCCTAGCTGGTTACAAAAGGTGCAGGTGCAGAAGGCTGACGTGAGGGCCTGTCATCCCAGGCTGAACATGATGTCATGCCCTCCCAGGCTGGACGTGAGGTTCTGCTCTCCCAGGCTGGACGTGAGGTCATGCCCTTGCAGACTGGACGTGAGGGCCTGTCCTCCCAGGCTGGACATGAGGGCATGCCCTCTCATTCCCTCACTCCCAGCAGAGTTGGAGTTTTTTGATTTTGTTTTTGAGCCAGGTATGGTAGCACACACTTTTAACCCCAGCACTAGGGAGTCAGAAGAAGGGAGATATCGGTTCAATGCTAGCCTGGTCTACATAGTGAATTCCAGGACAGCCAAGACTATGTAGAGAGACCCTGCCTCAAAAAATACATTATTTTATGTATATGGGTGTTTCACCTGTGTGTGTATGACTGTACTGTGTGGTGGAAGCCAGTCAGACAGCTAGGAGCCACCATGTGGGTGTTGGGTATTGAAACCTGGTCCTCTGGAGGATTAGCCAATACTCTTTAACTATTGAGCCATCTCTTCAGTCCACTGGAGTTTATTTTTTCAGAAAGACATCTTGGGGGCTGGAGGGATGGATCAATAAAGTTAAGAGCACTGGCTGCTCCTCTAGCGGACCCAAGTTTGGTTCTCAGCACCCAGGAGATCCAATACACTCTTCTGGACTCTGAGAGTACCCACACGTACATACAAATAAATATTTTTTAAAATTTAAAAAGATAGTTTTAAAGGGACGTGCTACCACACCCTGGCAAGACATTTTAAGCACGAGTTAAGTAAGGGTGTGGATATTCTCAGAGTAGCCCTGGCTTTGCTTGTTCAAAGCTATGTGACCTTGGATGATCTTTTTGCTATACTGCCCCCCACGGAGGGGGGGGCATTCATTGGTTTTGTAATCCAGGGATGCTGAAGCTCCAGCATCACAACTGACCAAGGGAAGAGCTTGGATATTCAGTCATCTTCATTTTCATCTCTGAAATGGCTCTTCCTCAAACCCAGGGGCCAGCACCCAAACCCAAATCTGACAATTCAGAGACAGCACACATTAAGACGGCAGCTTTAATTGTCCTGGCCCATAGGTTCCCTCTCCTGTAGGCATTTCTGGCCAGACATCCATGCTTGACAGAGCTCACAGCGCTTTGCCCGGGTGGCCCATTGCTCTGCAGACACTGCTGTGGGACCCTGAGGTCATATCAGTCTGTTGACCATGTGGTCTTCAAGGCTTCTTCTGACCCAGAGGGCCTGTTGGACAATTGGGTGTGAGGCAGAACAACCCCGAACCTGTGATTCTGGACATCTCTAGCTACTTCTCGGGGACTCAGAGGCCAGTGGTGGAGCGAAGCTGGTTGGGAGGAACATGTCTCCACCATAGCCACTGGTTTTCCTCCTGAGATGAACTTCCTTGTGCTTTGAGATGGGTGTAGAGAGTAGAGCTGCCAGGCAGGGGTGAGGCCCAGCCCACATCCTCAAAGGCAGGATGAGAACAGAGTCTCTCATCTCACAGCATGGACAGATAAATAGACAGGAGTGGTCCCAGGGACACAGCCACATCCTCCACTTCCACGGGGCACACGGCAAACCTTCCAGGCTGGGAGGCCAAGGACGGCTGTGAGATGGACCAGGAGACTAGAACCATGCTTCCCGGATGAAAAGCCCCAGGCCTGCAGGGGCATCTGAGAGGCTAGAATCCTGGCCCACCTGGGCCTCAGTGGAGAGGTCATCCCCCAAGAGAGGCTGGAACTGACAAAGGAGCTTGGGGCATTCAAGTAGGCTGCGGAACCAGCTCCCCCCGCAGGCGCAGTTACTGTCAGCGCCTCTCTTCTAGATGCTACCTTAGGTACACGTCAGGCAGACAGATCTTCAGCTAATGGCCACCCCGGTCTGTGAGGGTCTTGGCACGGCTGCCACCGCCGCGAGGGTCCACGGGAGTGGCTGTGCTGTTGGCATAGGTGTCATAACTGTTGTCTGAGCACACGGAGAGCTCATCAGAGACCTCTACACCATCACTGATCTCTGTTGGACCAGAGGAGACAGGGTGTGAGTAGGGAAGATGGGCTCTGAGGACAGGGAGACAGGAGGGGAGGGAGGCGCGAAGAGGCAGATGTAATTATTGGATCCAGTTAGCCATGAACCCGTGGGCACTGAGCCTGCATTTAGGGGCCCCCTGGGTCCCTCCTGGGCCCTTAGTCCTGGTCCCTGGAACATCCTGCTGCAGAAAGCCATGACAACCTTAGGTGCTTTGTTACCCAGTGCTAACTTTCAGGCATTTGCACACACACACACACACACACACACACACACGGCATATGCACACACACAAGCATTTGCATACACAGGCTTCTCTCTGTTCAGTGACTTCCCTTCCTAGTGATCCCTCTTTTCCCTAACATCTGTCTCCCCATCTCTGGTATGTCGATCTAATAGATACCTCCTTGATTCCCCAGGCTGGACTTGTGGCCTCCTGTTTCACGCCAGCCTGGTTCATCCAGCCCCTATCACAGTCTGCAAGGGCAGGGACCTCTCCTTGTCCAGTAGACTGTCTGTAGTCTTGTTCTACACTAGCTGCTTTTGCTTTGTTTTGAGACAGGGCCTCAGGTAACTCAGCTCACCCTTTCTTGTCTCTGATCATTCCACAGGCTCCTCCAGCCATCCTCACATCCCAGTTACGTCACCACCCCAAACCTTCCTTGCTACCCCACGGAGCTCTGGGCACACTTCCTTGCCTTGGCTCTTCACCCAAGAGGTACAGTGATACCCAGTTTTGCACATTTTTGCAGCTGCCTTCATCATGGGAAGAGCAGCAGGGACTGGCAGCAGGGGACAGAATACAGCTGTCACTTATAGATGTCACATGTGAACTAAGGAGAAATGTAGGACCTTCAAACAGCCTATCACCGAGCCCCTGGATCTGGGGTTGTCCGACGTGTTTCTGTCCCTCAGTGCGTGCGTGGGTGTGAGCCTGAAAAGAGGCTATGTCCACCTGCCCTTCTGTGTTACATGTGAACTGTCTAATCCAGGGCCCATGCAGGCTGTCACCTGAGAAGATGAGCTTCTCTTTCATGATGCTGACATCCCGGCTGGTCCGACGTACGGCAGCGCTCAGCATGATCTGCTCTGGGTTATAACTCCGGATGCCACCCAGGCGCCACCTGCGGAGACGGCCCCGTGGGCATCAGGTCCCTCCCCAGGCTCCCTGGAGCAGACACCCTGCCCGCTTCCATAGCAAGAGACCCACAGCACAAATGGGGAAACTGAGGCCCAGCCAGGGCTTTCCTGCCCTTCTTTCTCCTTTCACTCATCAGCAATCTTGGCCCAGACAGGCAGTTTTATTAGCTATGCCCAGGCTTTCTTTGGGTGGGACAGTTGCGGGGTGGGGTGAGCTCAGCAGATGTGACTGATAACCCACTTTTATGAACACACCAGCCTCAGGAAACCCCAGCAGAGGCTTCCTGTAAACCCACCAAATGCAATGGGCTGAGAAAAGCCAGAAGGAGCCAAAGGGGACACCGAAGGGAGGTTTTGTTTAGGATTGGCCCTCACAGGTTCCCAGACAAGGATGTCAGAGGAACTTGGTATGGAATTTATCCAACTAGAAATAAGAGCCCCCGACTCCCCAGGAGACGCAACCTTGACGGGTGGTTGGGGGCAGTGAAGAGTCCATATGAAACTCACTGTGGGTTTCTAGACAGGGCTAGCACAGCAGAAATGGACAGACAGGGTGGCAGGACCGGGTAGACGGAGGTTGGGGAGCAAGAGGCAGGAGGGAAAGGCACTGTGCCTTGGCTGGGCCGGCTGCCTTGCCAATCCTCATGGGCAGTGCTTGTTCCTCAGGCTTCTTGTTAGGCCCCCAGTGCCAGCCTCAACGCCTGGTAGGTTGTCGTGTTGGATGAGTGTTTGTTGAATCAATGAATGAAAGAATGAGGCCCGTAGAGAAATGATCTTCCTTCCCCCTGCTTCACCTCCCAGGCTCCCTCTTCTCGCTCTGGCTATCCCTGACCCTCAGGAGACAATAACTCTGGGGCTCAGTACCACACCAGGTAATGCATGTGGACTTTGCAGGTGGGAAGAAGAGGTACGAGCTAAACTTCCTTTCAAGGGTTCAGTCTCATGGCCAGGTTCCAGCTTCTCCTGCATCCCAGCCTAGAAGCTGTTCAGCAGAGCTACCTGACCCAACACAGGTCCTAAGACACCTGACCATCCCTAACACCTAGGTCTCATCTTAGAAACTAATGTTAGAACCCACTGGGAAGAGGATCAGGCCAGGGTCTCTACAGCCAGGCACATCCAGGACAGGAAAGCAACTTGGGGGGGGGGGCGGTCTCCCTGGGGGAAAGGAGTGAGGGTGTGGGCCATAGACAGTGAAAAAGAGAAGGTGATGCAGAGAAACGGGGTGAGCCACTGGAAAGGAAGTCCAAGAGGCAGAAGCCAATGGAGCCAGACAAAAACAAAAATGGGGCTTTGCACAGGGCAGGTAGCAAAGGACCCCCTGAGTGCTGGACTTGGGGATGTGAGGACTCTCTCTCTCCCCAGAGGAGACACTCGGGTGCTGAGGGAAGCTGGGTCAGCACCTACCAAGGAAACACTGGTCCCCACCCTCAGCAGGGACCAAAAAGTACAGCACGGGCAGAAGAAATCCCAGCACGCAGGAGGCTGAGGCAGGAGGAACACCAGTCAGAGGACTTGGCTTCCACAGTGAGGCTCATCTCAAAGGGGAAAAGGAACTGGAAAGGAGAGAGCAGAAAGGAGGCGGGTGCGGGCGTGGAAAAGGGCCAGTGCTTCAGGCACGACAGCAGCTTTTCAGACAGACCTGGAAAGGGAGTGGCCAGAAATGGGGGGGAAGAGGAGCAGGAGGGGAACACACCAGAATTACCTGATCAAGTGATAGCTGTGAGATTGCCAGAGTGCAGCAGAGAGGGGGAGGGGAGAGAGGAGGGACATGCGCCATCAGAGCAGGGTGGGACAGAGAGAGAACGTCAGTCAAGAGCCAACCCCAGCCCCTTGGTGCCTGGTTGCCTAGGGCCCCAGGCTGGCCCAACATCGTCCCCTCCCCCACAACCCATTCCACCCATGGCAATCACATGCCAACTGTCTTAGGGGTATGGGGGGGTTCCAGCCGGCTGAATAGCACTCGGTCCTCCTAGGTTCGAACCCATGTCCTGGCTGACAGCGGGCAGACCGGCCACGGAGGGAGCAGCGTCCACCAGATGATACCACAGAGCAGATACCACACAGCAGATCGGGGAAAGGTTTGGCTCTGAGCCCCTGAGCTGGGTGCTCATCCTATAAGCCATCCAGCTCGTGCTGAGGGCGGGGCCTGGGCCTCGTTGAGGATAGGCTGGCTATGGACATGTTGGGGTCTACTCACTTCTGGAGAACAAAGATGCCAACGATGAGGCTGAAGGAGATCAGGTCGGCAGTGACCCACATGAGGCAGTACTCGTCTGGGGGCTGTGGAGAGAGGACCCAAGACCAGCCTCCAGTCAGAGCTCATCTAGACCGTGGGAGGAGGGCCGGGGGAGGAGCTTGAGGTTCCTCAATATTTTATTTTGTAAGTGTGGACTCTGGGCATGTTGTTCTACGTGTGTGTGTGTGTGTGTGTGTGTGTGTGTGTGTGTGTGTGGTGTATTCAGGGTATACGAGGTGTGTTGAGTCTCGAGTGTGTGTAAGCTTACAGGAGCTCAAAGCAAGAGACGAATGATTTAAAAAAAAAAAAAGAAACAAAACCAATGGTTCCTTTATTTGCAGGTAAGGTGTCATGTGCCTGGCAGTGGAGCTATGACCTTACAAATAGGTAAGGGGCGCCCGTGTGGGGTAGGAGGACGTTGATCACAGGGCCTGGAGAAAACAAAGGCCCCTGTGTGTCCCCTCAGCACCCTCAGCCTCAGACAGATGAGGGGCACTTTTTTCTTTTTCTTTTTAGAGACAGGGTTTCTCTGTAGGTTTGGAGCCTGTTCTGGAGCTAGCTCTTGTAGACCAGGCTGGCCTCGAACTCACAGAGATCCGCCTGCCTCTGCCTCCCGAGTGCTGGGATTAAAGGTGTGTGTCACCACCGCCCGGCAGAGGGGCACTTTTTGAAGTCCATCAACTCCTGAAATCTCTAACACGCACACTTCCGCAACCTGCCTGTGTGCTATTTCATGTCACCTTAGAGTGTTGGAGGTATTTAAGTACCATGGACAGGTAAGAACTGCAAAGTGGGCTCTTTCTGGCTTGGCAGGGGTCCCGATGAGTCAATTAGTCTAAAGCCCACAGCCCAGGCCTCCATAGCTTCCTGTCCATGACTGAGGCCCTCTTCAGGCCTTGCCCACACCTCTTTTTACCACCTGTCACCTAGCTCTGACTCACCAACACTACAGCCCTCTTAGCTATGAAGCCCTCCCTGTCTTTGCATCCTCAGGGACAGGGCAGGGGAGCTTCTGCCTCGCTCCTGGGGTTATCTCCAGGCCAGGGACAGGAGCTCAACTGGCCTCAGGAGCTCCATGACTGACCCCCACATACTTCTCATGTTCCTTTGAGTAGACCTGGCCTGTCCACAGCCTCTTTGTAGAACAACTTCCCTTTAGAACCGAATCTAACAAGCAGCCCATGACTCAGGGAGATGTCAACTTCTTGAGTGTTGGTTGCTGGGCAATGTGATCTTCCCATGGGTCAGGCCCAGGGTCCCCAGCCTTCAATGCAGACCTCAGAGGTTGTGACAATTCCATTCTGCTTTAGCCTATAGCTGCCCTCTCACCCCGATATACCATGAACGCCACCATCACAGGGGGAGAACCCTTGTAGTGACAGATAGCCCTAGGTGCCCTCAGGCCCCACAATCTTCAACTCACCATGATCCAGAGTGGAGAAGGCACCCGAGAAAGGGTATGGGTGTTGTCAGAAGTGACAGATGGAACCCCGGCACACCACAGCAGGGAGAAGAGCCACGGTGCGTTGACGGTGTAGAGGTTCACACTCAGGTTCCAGGATGCATAGTCCCTGGGCAGGGGGGCAGAGGCTGGTCAGCTGCCTTGCTGCCTGAGCTGGGAGAGCACCCCTAACAGACTGTCCCCCTCACGGTCACCCAGGAGGATGAGGTGTCTGTGTCCATGCTCACAGGACACAGTCTGCCCCTGTGTGTTCTACCCTGTGCCCACACGTGCTAGGTGGAGGATCAAACTGGGGGATACACAGTCCCTCCTCCAGGGGCACCTGGGGTGACGCAGGGCAGGCACCTGAGCTCCTGGTGGGACACCTGAGTGTAGCGAAGGTTCAGTTTCTGGATGTGACCTCTCCGTAGACTGGCGATGGCTTCTTTAGACCCGGATGTCTGCTGGAAGCCGGGAGCCATCTTCCGTACTAGAGGCCTCTGCCTGTTAGGCAGCCACATGACCTGCCGGTCGGAGACAGGGTGGTCAGGCCTCTCATTTCCAGACTTGGGGTGAGGGCCCTAGTCCTCCTAGATCCCTCAAGGGTCAAAGAGAGTCCTATCTACAGTAACAAAGCCCACAGTGAACAACTCAATCAGCTTCCCTGGTCAAGACAAGATGAGCAACCTCACCCTCCACCCTGACCACAGTCAACAGCATCTAGAGAACTATGCGTCACAGAGGGACCTCAGGATCCCAAAGTGTCACGCCTCAGTGACTTGGGACAAATTCCACAGACGTAACAGGGAACCCACTCTCCTCTGAGCGATTGAAAGCACTTGTTGGGACTCTTTCCTGTCCCCAGAATGGACCAGTCAGGAAAACAAGGTGCACACAGCCCTATTTTACAAACAGGGAAGCTGAGGTTTGGAGAGGGGCAGGTAGGTCTATCATGGTGCAGGGGGCTAAGCCAGTGTCACGGACAGGGCTTCACCTGGTGCTGTGGGAATCCTGAATGCAACACGGCCTCCAGCGTGATGTTGAGGAAGCTGCCACGGTACGGGTGATCACGGGGCGGGTCTCGCAGGTTGAGCAGCAGTGTGGCATTTCCCTTGGCGAGTTCCAGGAGCTCTGCCAGGCTGCAGATGGACTGATTCTGGATCTCCCTGTGGTCTGAGGGTGATAGGGAGCTGGCTGTCCAGAAGGGGTCAGTCTGGCAGAGACAGGGACACACACGGCTGTCACCAGCCCTTTGGAGCTTTCAAACACCTTCCTGGCGATAAAGCATGGAGAACCAGGACGGCCAGTCACTGTTGGTATGTTGGAGATTGATGGCTGTCGCCCAGTAGGGGTCTGAGGAATGCCTAACCTTCTCAATGGTCCCACCTGCTTCCTATGAGAACCCTTGGCTTGGAGTCAGTCCAGTGTGGTCTTGAGTCCATTATGTAGCCAAGGATGGCCTTGAACTCCTGATCATTTTTGCCTCCATTTCTAGTGCTGGGGTGACGCTACCCTACCAAGTTTATGAGCTGCTGATTGAACCCAGGGCTTGGTCCATGCTAGGCATGCACTCACCAACCGAGTTACACCCCTAGCCCTAGAGAAAGGGCTTCAACAATTAAGGATCAGCATCCTTGAGAGGGGAAGCCAACAGAACCAGAAACCCCTTAACAAGCAGTGATAGTCACAGGGTCTGGATGCAAGAGCCCAGAGGGGATTGCCGGCTAGCCTAGCTAGGGTCATCTGAGCTGATGGCCACCTGCCTCCTTCTTTAGGAGCCTTCCATGTTTCCCACGCCTAGGCAAGGCCCAGGTACAGGCAGACCTTGAGGAACCACTGGCCAGCGTTGAGCCTCTGTAGGACAGTCCAGTTGAGCATGGCAGCAGGCCTCCGGGCCAGCTCTGGAAACACCTGCTCCACGTTGGTGGTCCGCCTCAGGGTGGTGTCATGCAGGAGAAAGGGCACACCATCCAGGCTGCAGGAGAGAGTCACTGTCACTACCCATGCAGGGTGCCCACCTGCCCCCAATCGCAGACCTCCCTTCTCCCTACCCTCAAAGAACACAGCCATCCTGTTCCCACATCAGCTACAGAGTCCTCGCCTTTGTGGGGGACAGTACTGGACCAGTGGGAACCTCCAAAGGTTCAGGGACCAGTCCTTAGACTCTCCGTGAAGGTCGAGTGGGGAAGACAGTTGAGGGAGAGTGGGTCTGTTCCTTGTAGCAATGTTAGAAGGTAAGTACTGCCTCTCTTGATAATGGGGGAAACGGAGGCTAAGCAGGAAACACTTATCTCAAGGTCTGTGGCCACTAAGTGGTGAGACCTGGCCTCAAACCAAGCCCTCCCAGTGCTGTATCGATGACAGCGCCAGCACAGGTCCCCTTGACAAAGTTTACTTCCCTCATCCTCATCGTCCCACTAGGGCTGGACACAGTTCACAGAATGCCATAGTGTGGGACAACATAGGGCACCATGCTTCCCGCTCCCCAAGGCATTGTATCTGTCCTGCCAGAGAGGTATGATGCATACAATCTATGCTGTCCACTCTGGGAGTGGTGACTTCACATACATGGTGTAACTGTTTGTTGTACACCTGTGTGTATTTGGTGGCCCTACCTTCTCCTCTCCTCAGGGGGTAAGGAGATAGGTCGGTGTGGGTTTCCCCGTCATTTAAACAAACACATACGTTGTTTCTATGGATGGAAATGTGCACATCACTTCTGTATGGGCTCTTTTTGCTTTGTTTTTTTTTTTTTTGAGACAGGGTTTCTCCACTTAGCTCTGGCCGTCCTGGAACTCGATGTACAGATCTACAGACCACGCTGGCTTCGAACTCACAGAAATCCACCTGCCTCTGCCTCTCGAGTGCTGGGATTAAAGGTGTGGGTCACCACTGCCCGGCTTCTGTATGGTCTCGTAGCCAGCATTACTGTCATTGTATTCTCTGTACCTTGCTTCACCTAGCCAAGTGTTTGCACTCTGCCTGGCAGAGAAACACAGATCTAATTCTTTTTCTAATGTGTCTATGGCAGGGCTTCAGGTCCCCACACCTAAACCTGACCCGGATAGGAGTTTGTTCTTTATATTCTGAAGTCTGGCACCAAACTCATTTGTTGCCAGACTGTTGTGGTTCACTCAAGCCTCTGCCCCCTCATCGCTAAGGCAGGGACAGGAGGTTTTACCCAGAGACCCAAATGCAGATGCTGTGGGAAGGGAAGGAGGGGTTGCCACTGTCCTTCTCTGCAATGCCAACCTGATGGTGACGTCAGCTTGCAGCCCATACAGCTTCTGCTCCAGGGCCTTCCGGAAGGACATCAGTGTGTGTTCTGGAGCCAGCTGGAGAGGAAATGGTGGTGAGGACAGAGTTAGGGACCCTAATGACCCCTCCCCAGCCAGTGGGTGGTCATCACTGCTGGGAGGTCTGTTTCCCACCTGGCTCATTTGCTGTGGGAGTGGGAACCCTGGTACCCACACAGCTTTGTTAGGATATGTGTGCGTTCCAGGGGACCTGGGGACACAGGCGCAGTGTGCTGAGCACAGACCATGTGAAACCCAGACATAGCGGTACTACAAGCAGTAACTCTGACCACGTTACCCTTGCTGCATCGCAGGCACTGAGCAAGACTCTGAAAGCAAATGGCCTTTTGCACAGACCTGTGGCCCTGTGGCAGTCTCGGGCAGACAGAGACAGAGTGCCTAGTTCCTTCTGGATTAATCTCAGAGCCCAGTCCTGGTAAAGATGCAGGGACAGGGGAAGGAGAAGAGATGGGGTTTCTGTGGTGTGAGGAGTTTCTTCATTCATTCAGGAATGATAATATTCTCTCCATCTATACACTGATACATAGACTAAAACCCAGACATGCTTGATGCCCAACTTAATAGCCTGCAACCCTAATCACCCAGATCAGTTCCAGATACCATACTGCATGACACTGCATTGCAACCTTCTGCCTTGCAACCTGCAATTCTCCCTCCTAAGGACCCACCCCGTCTTCTGCCTACTGGGGATGTGGGCTCAATGTTCTCTGAGGGCATTTAGCTGGGGAGAGACAAAGTCTTTTTCCGAGTCCATGCTGAATAAATCGCCATGCCTCTTCCGACCACTAGGGGTCAGCACCAAACCAGAGACTGAATTTAGACTGGGCCGCTCTAAAGACAGGCAATCTTTTGAGAAGACCACATGAACACACACTTCGTGCGCCTGGACAGTCATTCACTGTGATATGGAGGGGGAGGGCACTGGCTGATAACTTCCTGTGTAGTTTGAAACAGGCAGAGGAGATGATGACTTGTGAACGTTCCTAACACGGTGTCGCCATTTTTGAGGTAATAGACGAACCACTTTGATGTGAGAATAATGTATTATGTGAGGATAAGACCCCGACCTGCAAATATGCATCATGATAATAAATAAAAATAAAAGCAGCCGGGTGGTGGTGGCGCACGCCTTTAATCCCAGCACTCGGGAGGCAGAGGCAGGCGGATCTCTGGGAGTTCGAGGCCAGCCTGGTCTACAAGAGCTAGTTCCAGGACAGGAACCAAAAGCTACGGAGAAACCCTGTCTCGAAAAATCAAAATAAATAAATAAATAAATAAATAAATAAATAAATAAATAAATAAAAAAAATAAATAAAAGCACAAAATGAAGACCCCCCTCCCCCCGCAACCAGGCATGGTGGCACACACCAGTAACCTCAGCACTCAGGAAGGTGAGACAGAGGTTTGTGAGTTCCAGGCTATTCTGGGCTGCTCCCTGAGCGCCCGTCTCCAAAATGAAACAACAGACAAAATAAGCAAGCCACCACAAGGATGCAAGCAGCCAAATGCACAGCTTGGGAGGCTGTCTAGTGATAGCTCTGTCAACAGATAAATAGCAGAAAGAAGAAGGGGTGTCACAGAGGAAGAGGCACCGTGGAGACATGTGTCAAGCAGATGGCTTGTGTGATGTCATCTAGAGCCTGATTTGAAGAAATCTGTACTACAAAAAGATATTTTGGGAGACAATAAAGGAAAAACTAAACTATGATATTAAGTCATGTTAAATAATTGCTAATCTGGGGCTGGAGAGATGGCTCTGAAGTTAAGAGCGCTGCAATTCCTGACAGTTGCTCTTCCAGAGGACTTGGTTTGATTCCCAGCACCCACGTGGCAGATCACACACAATCCCGTCCAGTCCCAGGGGATCCGACACCCTTTTCAGACAAAACAAACATACACATAAAAATGGAAATACTTTAAAAATTGTTAATTTGGTGGGGTGTTATAGCTCTCATTATACAAAAACAACCATACACATAAAAATGAAAATAAGTACTTTAAAAATTGCTAATTTGGCCGGGCGATGGTGGTGCACGCCTTTAATCCCAGCGCTTGGGAGGCAGAGGCAGGCGGATCTCTGTGAGTTCGAGACCAGCCTGGTTTACAAGAGCTAGTTCCAGGACAGGCTCCAAAACCACTGAGAAACCCTGTCTCGAAAAACCAAAAAAAAAAATTGCTAATTTGGTGGGGGTGTTTTCATTATGTAAATGTATATGTGTGTGTGTATGTGTGTACATGTGTGTGCATGCACACGCCAGTGTGTACATGTAGAAGTCACAGGACAGCTTTATAGAGTGAGCCCTCTTCTTCTATCTTTATGTGGGTTCCAGGGGTTGAACTCAGATGCCAGGCTTTCACGACAACTGCTTTTCCAAACTGCAGAGCCATTCCGCCCCAGCCTGCTGTTTGTCTTTAAGTACTTATATTCTGGGCATGGTGGCTTACACCTGTAATCCCAGCACTCGGGAGGCAGAGGCAGGGAGATTGGTAGTAGTTTAAACCCAGCTTGTCTCAAACAAGTAGATCAAACCAAAACAGAAAGTCCTTTTGTGTTGGAGATACACCCTAAAGCATATATAGATGATCCAGTCTGATATCTAGGGTTTGCCTCACTACAGCAGAAAAACAAAAAAACAAAAACAGGAGACCAGAGAGGCAGGAACAGCACGCTGTCATAACGCATGGAAGGTGGTAATGGAGTCACCGTCACATGGTACAGCGTAGTATTTTTCCACTTGGTGTATATCTTAATTTTCTTTTTGTACTGAGACTGCCTTGCTTCCTCTTCCCCTGTCCTGCAGGGGCTGGACCCACCTGGGAAGGTTGGGTTTTAACTTCTCTTCACAGTTAGCAATGGCCCAAACTGGGGCTCAAAGGGGCTGGTGACCCCCACAACACACAATTCCATCCGGTCCTAGGGGATCTGACACCCTTTTCAGGCAAAACAACAATTCACATAAAAATGAAAATAAGTACTTTAAAAACTGTTAATTTGATGGGGGTATTATAGTTATGTGAATCTCTGGTCAGATTCCATTGGCTATCCCTAGGAGGTACCAGGCTCAGCGCCAGCATGGGGTTCAATGGGAGGGTCCAGATCAGAAGCACAGGCTCTGAGTGTTTCTAGGAAACAATGTCTGAACCACGGGAGGGCTTTTAGGTGGGGTTGCAGACCCAGCAGACAGGTTTTGTGGTGTGTGTGTGTGTGTGTGTGTATGTGTGTGTGTGTGTGTGTATATATGTGTACGCATGAGTGTGTAGTGGCCAGAGGTTGATGCTGGTATCTTCTTCTATTGCCCTCCACCTTATTATACACTGAGCTGGGGTCTCCTCCCTGAACCTAGAACTCACGTATTGAGCCCAGCTGCCTGGAGTCCTGACTCTACCCTGGAACGCTGAGATGGTGAAGCCATGCCTCTATTGCAAGCCCCAGGAACCACCATGACTCTGAAGACTCTGTCTATCTCAATTCTCCTATGGGGCGCTTGGCACCTCAGTGGTGCGTCCCGGCACTGATCTGGACTTTGTCCCTTCCTCCCTCTTGAGTCAACTGTCTTCCCTTAAGTAGTTTAGAACTGGGATCTTCTGTCTCAGACCTGGCCTTAGCCCCAAGGTCACTTGCTTACAGCTCTTCTGGGCTCCGTAGGCCAAGGGCTGGCAGTGTAAGGTGAGAGGCTAAAACCCTCTGGTGTCTCTAAGACTTCTGATAAGTACCTGACTTTCCTTTTTCATTTTTCTTTTTTTTTTCTTTTTTTTTGAGATGGAGGTTTCTCTGGAGCTTTGGAACCCATCCTGGAAACTAGCTCTTGTAGACCAGGCTGACACATTTGACTTTTCTAGCAGAAGCCTTTTGGGATCTCTTCGGGATCCACGCCCACTCAGGGTCCCAAGCCTTCTCCTTAGCCCTTCCCACACACTCTCGAGGGGGCATCATGCAGCCCTCTTGCTCTGTGATCACAGACATTGCATTCATCCCCCACAGGATCCTCCCCTGCAATGGCTGCTGCCCAGTCCCACCCTTTGGGGGCACTCACCATGGGAGCGCCCCGATGGCCGATGAGGGCCGGCTTGGGACCCAGGTCCTTTTTCTCCATGATGCAGGGAGAAGAGATGGTGAGGGGGATCAGGTAGAGGGTGAAGACCACGGCAAAGAAGGTACAAAGGACGGTGACCTGAGAGGCTGCAGACACAGGCGGTGGGGACTTCCGGTGAGTCACCTGTGCAACCCTCACCAGCCCCAACCAGGCCTAGTTGGCCAGACTGGAATGCAGAACTTGAAGCTCTTGAGAGGAAGTGAACCCCATCTACGACGTATGCACACGTGTACCCACAGACATGGGGACCTGGTGGAGGAATCTGGAGCCACTTTCGGGAGCGTCTATGAACCATATAGAGCTGGCCCCCATGCTGAGCACAAAGGCCTCACCTCATGCCCAGGCCACCCAGGTAGCGTCCCAGTAGGGACAACCTAAACAGGCCTTGGTGTTTGTGAAGGTCAGGATGGGGGGGACCCTCTTCAGGGCATACTCACAGGACCGCTCCGCACGGGCGAACTGTCCTGCTACAATCCAGGAGAGGGCAGTGATGGCCATCAGGGCCCCTATGTGCAGGAACGGCGCTGTGCCCTGTGTGTGAGGAGAGGCAGGAGGGACCGGGGACTCAAAGACAGGTCCAGACTCTCAGGCCACCAGCATGCTGCTGACTGTCTCTCCCTACAAGACAGGCAATCCTGTCTGCATTTGTCGGCTGAGGGAGGACTCTGGGAATTCTGCTATGGGGAAACCCCTCCCTGCTCCTCGCTGAGCCTTGGTGTGGAGAAACAAAGAGTGGAGAAGGCGCTGCCCCTTGCAAGGGTCCTGGGGAAGCAACGTCCCTGTTCCTAACCCGCCTCACTCACCTGCAGAGAGATCAGCAGCACCTCCCATTCGCCTTCCCACAGCTGAGCCACGGCTGACACGGCCACCACCGTGGAGGCCAGGATGACTACCAGCACCATCTGGAAAAGGGAGGTACCAGACGGGAGGGTCACGGCAGGACTGAGGGAACTTGTGTTTGGGGGAGGAGAGGAGGAGAGGAAGAGAAAGAAAACAGAAGTGCACACAGGCCAGTGATGGCGCACGCCTTTAATCCTAGCGCTCGGAAAGCAGAGGCAGGCGGATCTCTGAGTTCGAGATCAGCCTGGTCTACAGGAGTGCATTCTAGGACAGTCAGGGCTACATGGAGAAACCCTGTCTCAGAAAAACCCAAAACCAAAACCAACAACAAAAACCAAAAGACGTTCACACGGAGCAAGGAAGAGGAAGGAAGGAGAGAGCCTAAGATGGGCTGAAGGCAGCAGGGGTAACGAGAGAAGAGTTCTGCAGGGAGGGGGCTGGGATCAGAGGAGGGGGCATCCCAGCAAGAGCAGATGCTAAAGCAGGGCTCTGCTCCTGGTGTTGTCTGCTACACGGGCTGCCTGAGTCTCCTGCATCTGGCTGTGTTCTTCTTGACGCAAGATCTTAGGTAGCCTTGAACTCCTGATCCTCCTGCTGCCACTTCCCTAGGCTAGGATTGCAGGTTTGCACCACCACATTTATGCTTTGCTGGAGACTGAGCCCAGGGTCTTGTGCACGCCAGGTATGTGCAAACTGCCAACCGAGCTACATCCCCAGCCGGCTTCTAATATGTTCCACAGGAAGTGGGGTGCACAGCTGTCACGAGCACATCGAGGTACCTTCAGGGATAGAGATCTGTGGTGACAGACAGCTCCCGAAATCCCACACTAAGCAAGACTAAGCTAGGGTTCCTTGCTTCCGTCCTCTCTGGAGCCCTGGAACTCTTCACGGTTCCCCGGCTCCTGTCTGTGGCCACAGGAGACAGCAGGAGCCTCTGATGAGCACGTTATGAAGACATCTTATTACAATAGGGGCCGCCAGTGGAAGTTCTTGCAATAAAAATGATTCCCCATAATCCTGATACAATTAAAATTTCATCACTGTTTTTACAGCTGCTGCTACATTACCCATCATGCTTGACAGCATAGTTGGACGTTCAGAGAGGGAATTTCCTCCCCATGGTGTCCTTCGGTCACAGGAATAACATAGGCTCGCATCATGACCCATCCCAAACCTTGCCCAGGAGTACCTGGAGGCCTGGAGTAGACCTGAACTCAGCCTTGGCATTTCTGCTGTTTTTAGCTACGATAGCAACAAGGAAACTCATTCATTCATTCATTCATTCATTCATTCATGCATCCACTCATTCAATGCAAGTGCTGAGACCCAAGAATCCAGCCCTGTTGATTGACCTCTTTTAAATTTATTTATTTATTTATTTATTTATTTATTTATTTATTTATTTATTTATTTATTTATTTATTTATTATGTGTACAGCATTCCCTCCATGTGTGCCTGCAAGCCAGAAGGGGGCGCCAGGTCTCATTATAGATGGCCGTGAGCCACCACCATGCGGTTGCTGGGAATTGAACTCAGGACTCCCGGAAGAGCAATCAGTGCTCTTAACCACTGAGCCATCTCTCCAGCCCCTTGATTGACCTCTTGGCAGGTCCCTACACCTGGGTCACACTCCTGGCTCTGTGGCATTGGAGGAGGGTAACAATTTCAGGGAACTTCTCTGAGCTGGACGGGGACGGGAGGACATTATGGGGACATAAAAGAGAACATGCAAGCCAAGTACTTTGTACAGTAGCTACCACAAAGAGGAAATGCGTATTCGGTGTGAGTGCCACCACTCTGAGTAATTGTCACCGAAACGGGGTAACAGAGAGGAACAAACGAAGTAACGAAGTATCCGGGAAAGCGCCCGTCACGTACAGTAAGCACCCCGAGAACCGCTGCTTGGCACTATGACGACAGACACGGCAGCGGCGTCTGGCATACAGGAAGTTCTCAAACGTGCCGTTCTAGGGAGCAGCTGGAAGGACAGAAGCTAGCTGCATGGAAGAAATGTCACATGCACCAGCTGCTGGAGAACAGCCTGAATGCAGTCAGTGCTGCCGGGTGTCCATGGGGCCCAGCAGGCACCAGCCCGGCTCAGCCACACCCGTGGGCAGGCAGAGTCTGGGCTTCGGCCTGGGTGGTTGATAGAGCCCTCCGGGGAACCAGCCTTGGACTACGGCCCCCGGCCCCTGGGGGTTGAGGAATTAGCATTAGCACCACGGAGTAGAAGCAGCTAGTGCTCAGCGTACACCACCACAGCTAGGGAAGCTGTGACAACACCCGTCAGAAAAGGCCTCTGAGACAGCTCTGGGTGGTGACTGGGCATGAAGGTCATCTCACAAAGCAGCTCCCCCACCCCCCATCTTGACTTCCCTCACCCTCAGGCCCCTAAACTTCTCCTGGGGATCCCTCACAGGCCTGAGTTCTGGGCCACAGGACTCACTGGGTTAGATGCCCCCGTCCCTGCCCATTCCTAAGTCCTTCCCCCCTCCCCTCCCGGGGACTCAGGGGAACCAGGGACTCTAAACACAGACCAGGATTAAAATGTCCCATAAAACTGTCATCTTCAAAGCAATATGACCTTGGCATAAAACTAGAGAAATAAATGAGAGCCAAGTTCAGAAAGAGTTCTGAATGCATTAAAGGAATGTAACAGCATCTCAGATTGGAGGCTGGGGGAGCATTGTGCTGGGGACACTGGGAAGCATCTCCAGGGAGCTTGACAAGATCACACTAGGACCCAAAATAACTTCCAAAAGATTAACAGACATTTAAATGTCAAAAAAGCAACGCTATGTAATTACCCAGTGATATCATAGAAAGATCCCCATAACATTTCAGAGTGAGAAGGAGCCTTCTAAGTCTGACCCAACACCCAAGGGGCACCAAAAGAGATGACAGAGTCAAGTTTTTGCTATTGTTGTTGGTGGTGGGTTTTTTTTTGTTGTTGTTGTTTGTTTGGTTGACTGGTTGGTTGGTTTTGGGTTTTTGAGACAGGGTTTCTCTGTGTAGCTCTGGAGCCTGTCCTAGAACTCACTCTGTAGACCAGGCCGGCCTTGAACTCACAGAGATCCTCCTGCCTCTGCCTCTCGAGTGCTGGGATTAAAGATGTGCACCACCACTGCCTGGTTTGGTGTTTTTTTTTTTTTTTTTTTTTTAAATTTTCGAGACAGGGTTTCTCCGTAGCTTTTGGTTCCTGTCCTGGAACTAGCTCTTCTAGACCAGGCTGGCCTCAAACTCACAGAGATCAGCCTGCCTCTGCCTCCCGAGTGCTGGGATTAAAGGCGTGCACCACCACCGCCTGGCTTGTTTTCTTTTTTAATTAATTTATTTATTATGTATACACGTATATGCCCACAGGCCAGAAGAGGGCACCAGATCTCATTACAGATGGTTGTGAACCACCATGTGGTTGCTGGAATTGAACTCAGGATCTTTGGAAGAGCAGGCAATGCTCTTAACCACTGAGCCATCTCTCCAGCCCCCGGCTTGTTTTTGTTTTTTGAGACAGATTTCTCTGTGTAACAGCCCTGACTGTCCTGGTACTCGCTCTATAGACCAGGCTGGCCTCAAACTCCCACAGATCCACCTGCCTCTGCCTCCCAAATTCTGGGATTAAAGGTGTGTACCTCCTCACCCAGCCAGATTCAAGTCTTTTTTTTTTAATTATAAAAAGAAATCCCCTGGCACAAATACCATAAACAAAGCCAAAAGATGAATGACAAACTGGGAAAAATCTAAATTATCTGTATTTCATCAGTCAAAGGGTCAATTCTTCGGATCTACAAGGAACTCTGTAAAAATTAGCAAGCAGATAAAACCCCAGTGACCCAGGTCTGTGAAACACCGAGTCTCACTGAGCAGAGGGGAAACACAGCCTGCAACCTTGCAGACAGACAATGGCCAAGGAATCAGCCCGCTGTCCCATCCATTTATTGCCTACAGGGCATGGGTTGGCTCCGTGTGGCAAAGAGGGCATTTGGCAAGATCAAGATTCTGAAAGTAGCCAGGCAGTGGTGGCGCACGCCTTTAATCCCAGCACTCGGGAGGCAGAGGCAGGAGGATCTCTGTGAGTTCGAAGCCAGCCTGGTCTACAGAGTGAGTTCTAAGAGGCTACCTAGTGAGATGCAGTCTCAAAATAACAACAAAAGAAAAGATAAAAAGGAAAATATATGATATTATTTTCTCACAGATCACAGCCCTGGGAAAAGATTGAAAACCACTGGGCGTTAACAGAAGCCGTAGAGATCCCTAGAGAATCCCTAGAGGTCCCTAGAGAATGGGGGACAAGAACAAGTGTTAGGAATTGATGAGAGTGGCCTTCCTGCATCCAAGAAGGGCTCCTCACTTTCTAAAGAGGGGGCAAGGGTGAGGTGAACTGTGTGTGTAGGAGCGAACAGAGGGGCACTGCAGAGATAGTACAGCACTTAAGAGCACCAACTGCCCTTGCCAAGGACCAGGGCTTACTTCCCAACACTCACAGGGCAGTTCATAAGTCTGTAATTTCAGTTCCAGGGACTCTGACGCCCTCTTCTGGCCTCTGCAAGCACTGCATACATGTGGTATATAAACGCAGGCAAAACACCTGTGCTCATAAAATAAAAATCCATTTAAAGCAAAAGGGGCATCAGTGAAATGGCTCAGTGGTAAAGGTGCCTGTTGCCAAGGCTGATGACCTGGATTTGATCCCCAGGACCCACATGGTGGGAGAGAAGAACTGACTTCTAGAAGGTGTCCTTTGACCTCCACATATGTGCTGTGCACACACACACAGACGAACACACACACACCCACGCACGCACACACACCCATGCACGCACACCCACACACACACCCACGCACACCCACACAAACATGAACACACACACATACAAACATGCACACCCACGCACAAACCCACACACCCACACACGAACACCCACGCACACACACAAACATGAACACACACACATACAAACATGCACACACACGCATACACGCACACACCCACACATGCACACACACGCACATGCACACACACATACAAACATGCACACCCACGCACACACCCACACACCCACGCACATTCACACATACAAACATGCTCACCCACGCACACCCACCCACGCACACACACACCCACGCACATACACACACCCACGCACACACACAAACATGAACACACACACATACAAACATGCACACACACGCATACACGCACACACCCACACATGCACACGCACGCACATGCACACACACATACAAACATGCACACCCACGCACACACCCACGCACAATACAAACATGCACACCCACGCACACACCCACACACCCACGCACACACATACAAACATGCACACACACCCACACACCCACGCACGCACACCCACGCACACACACAAACATGCACACCCACGCACGCATGCACACGCAAACATGCACACCCATGCACACACACACACCCATGCACACACACACACACAAACACACACACGCACGCACACGCACGCACACACATGCACATGCACATCAGGGAGGGTAATTAAAATAAAAAGGAGTGTATATAGGAAAATTTTCATTGAGCATGATTTTCTTCATGTCTGAATTATGGGCCACATAAAAAATTGAGTTAAGATAAAGCAAGCAGACAAAAATAATAAGGATTCCTCAAATATGTATGTAGAATTTCCAGGCCCTGGGAAATATCCAGAGTGTGGGAAACCAGTCCAACCTGCATCAGCACTGTCTGACAGCTCCTTCTGCCTCAAGATCTCACAGGACAGGATGGCCAGAAGAGAAAGGGCCCAGAGCAGGATGCAGGTTAGCGGAGGGTCCCTGCATGGAGCCTCCAGATCTGCCCAGCTCTATAGAACTGCAGGCTTCTCTCCCTTAGGATCAAACACATGTGACTTGACCTGCTGGGAGCCAGGCAGAGCCCCAGGAGGTGACCACAGGGTGTGTGCCCCATCCAGGTGCCAGCTGGTACCCTCTTTCAAGTGCTAGCTATGTAGTTAAGAGAAGAAAGGGCCTCTGGCGGGGACGGGGAGGGGCGCTGGCGGGGGCAGGGAGGGCACTGAGGAAGTCCTAGAGCTGTCCTCAGGAGAGAGTTACCAGCGGGGACTCTTCCATTGTTCTCTTCATCCCTGCAAGACCCTGGCCACCGAGGCCTGGTTCCCAAGGTGCCCCCCGCTGCTCACAGACATCTCCCGTTACATATACCCAACCCATGTTCATTGGTGCCCTGCCTCCCTCTTTCTGTCCCCCGATTAGCTGGGTCCATCTCAAGGGTCCTGTTTGTTTCCAGGTGTTTCTGCCCCTTCCTAGATGGTGTGTTTACTCCTAGCCATGTTCTGGTAAGAGATGACCTACTCCTCCCTCTACACTGTGGAGCTCCTAGAAGGGTGACTCTATCTTGTCCAGGACTGGCCCAGTCCTATGGCCCTGTTCAAGCAGAGCAGGCATTAACAACCTACGGTCAGCATATGCGTGTGCACATGCGTGTATGTGCATGTGCGCATGCGTGTATTGTGCATGTGTGCATGTGTGTATTGTGCATGTGTATATGCATGCGTGTGCACATGTGTATGTGTGTGCGTGTGTGCATGTATGTGCACGTGTATGTGTGCATGTGTGTATGTGCATGTGTGCATGCATGTGCATGTGTGCGTGCATGTGTGCGTGCGTGTGTGTGCGTGCGTGTGTGTGCGTGTGAATGAGAGTCTGGACCCAACACTGGGGGCAGCAGGGAAGCAATCAGTGCCCATTTAGTCTTCAAGGAGCACCAGATTAGAGCGGGACGGGATCCAGAGCTGATCAAAGCTGACAACACAAATGTTCTAAGATGCATCTGGGGGAGAGACGACACTGCCAGGGCTGGGGGAAGACCCTCGCTTGGGACACAAGCTGCACAGGAAACGGGATCGAAGAGAACGTGAGCAAATGAGGGAGGGCCAGAGTAAGGGGCTCAAAGCCAAGGAAAGGTGGGCTACTACAGGATGGGAACGACGTCCCCGCAGCCGACGCTGAGGGAACACCATCAGGACCAGACAGGGACAGTCTGGGTCATCCTAGGCACCATCAGGACTAGCCGGGACAGTCTGGGTCATCCTAGGCACCATCAGGACCAGACTGGGACAGTCTGGGTCATTGCAGGCACCGTCACTAGAACTCACTGAAGCCAGCAGGGAAGGTGGGAGCCAAGCAGAGCTGGTGCAGGTGAGGACAAGGCTGCAGGGCTGACCTGAGCCTTGCACTCACACTGTGAGACCTTAGGCATATTGGCTAACCTCTGTTTTTTGTTCCTGCAAAGTGGAATGTGGCAGAGGGCTGCGAGGGTCACAGGGGTGAATACGAATTGGGCTGGAGGGTGCCTGGCATGGTAAGGGTGCAGTGGGATAGGAAGAACAGTCATAGGGGAGACCCAGGGGAGGGACAGCCCAGGCCATTCTCTGCATCCAGGCCTCTTCTCCTTCCCCAGTAGGGCAGCTTCCACTTACCTTGTGTAGCCAGTACAGGTTCATCTGCTGCCCCACAGCGATGTGACAGAGAGCCAGGACCTGGGAAGGGGCCCGGGGTCAAGCTAAGTGTGACTGGAAAGCTTGCCAGCTCTCCAGATGCCCTGCTCCACAGCCTTGCGCTTGGTCTGACCCTAGGCAGGCAGCACACCCTCCACACAGGCACCAGGAATGCCCAGCCCAGCCCTGTCCAGGCCTGGTCTCCTTCCAGATTACTCCAGGCCTCCTCTAGGAATTCCCCCTGAAAAAGGTCCCTGGGTTTGACACAAAAACTGCCCAACTTAATGCATCAACGGTTTGGGAGATCTAGGCCTTAGGATTCAGAAGCAGACCTGAGCCCTGTCCCCAAGGAGCCCCCAGTGCAGAATGTGGTCAACTAAGGCTCTCAGTGCGGAGGACATTGTGGGGTAGGCAGCCCAAGCAGTTTCTGAAAGGCATCTGTGGCAGGTGCCGAAAGTCAGAATGGTTCTTGTTGGCCTGGGGGTGGGGGTGAGAAGGGGCTTCCAGAGAGACAGCTGAAGGAGCCTCATAAGATGAGACACTCTCCCTTGGAGGACTCGGGCCTCAGACTCAAGCAATGCTCCAGGGTCTGGGCAGAAGCAGTATCCTCACCCCTATAGACCAGCATAGGTCATGCCTTCCTCTACTAGGAGCAGAGTCACATGAGCCCAAGGGAGCCCCTCCACACATACCAGGAGGCCTGCGATGTACGTGAAGGCAGCAGCTGTGGTCACAAGGATGGGCATGGACCAGTCGCTCCAGTAGCCCATGTGGTTGTAGAGGTACCTGGTGGGGAGAGAGGGGCAGAGGTCAGACCTCCGCCGGGCCACTGCCCAGTCAAGGAGCTAGGATCATCTCAGTTCTCACGCAGCTGCAGCTGGGGAGCCACAAGAGAGCCCTTCCCATCCCATATGGCTATTAGGGCTTTCCCTTATCGCCAGCTATGATTACTTCTGGAGGGCACTCAGAAAGCAAGAGGCAGAAGAGCCCAGAATCACTGTTCTGAAAGCCATTAGACTTCCTGCCCACTGGCCCCCGCACCTGTGTGAACATGTGTGAACAGCAGATCTGAGATGAACACCCCACCCCTGCCGCCCTCAGGAGCGTGGTCAATACAGCTCTGAGGGACAATCACACTCTGGGATCTAATCCCCACACTGCCTCTCGCCGGCTCATAGGACTCTGGAGGTGACAGGCATCACAGATTCTAAGAGGTACTCAAACATGAAGATGTGGAGCCTAAGAACGGATAAGTTACAACACTCTTGTCTGCTCACCTGTAGGATGGGTAAGAGAAAACCCTTCACAGGGCTCCGGGGAATGAAAGGAGGGAGGCGTGTGACAAGGACATAACAAACTCTCTTTAACAAGAACATCCACGGAGACCAGGAAAAATGCTGAGAAAATGTGATTTTTTTTTTTTAAGCAGCATGTGACTTCTTGGATTCATATGCCATAGACAGCCAGCTTCCCATTAGCGGGACGTCATAGCTTGCAATGATTCACTTTATAAACTCACATGAAAACGAGAAAATGGACACATCTTTTTGCATTTCTGTCTCCCTGGGTTGGGTTGCTATAAACAGAAAGACAGGGTTGAAGGAGTGAACTTCTAAAGGGTCCTGAAGGATGCGGCTTAGCTTCTCGCCAGAATGATGACTCACTCTCAGCCTCCTTGTGTGTAGGGAAAGCAAGGCTCAGAGGATAAAGTAATTCTCTCAGGGTATTAAAGAGTAAGCTAGTGTCAGGACACAACGTAGTCTGCCCGGAGGAGGCGGGGACATCAGGAAGACTCCACAGGCAGGGTATCTGCCTCCCTGCACCTTCCCAGGGCCCTGCTCCAAGCCTCCTACCACTGGGGGCGGGGAAACAAATCACAGGCTCTGCTCATCTCATTGTACAACTTGGGAAACCGAGGCCCAAAGAAGGCCAGGAATTGGCCCTGGAGGTACTCCTGAAAAGTTTTCTGGTCTCACTGGCCTTTCAAGCGTGGTCACATTGGCAGGAAAGCCTCCAGGATAAACACACACTACCCTACCAGGTGTGTCTAACCTGCAGCCTGTGGGCCGCATGCATCACAGGACAAACTCGGAGTTTCCGTAAAACATTGCTTGCAACCATCCTACCGCGTAGTTCTCTGGCGTGAATTCTGTCAATGACGGCACTGTGTCTCAATGTCAAAAGGCACTCAATGTCACTCCTGGCCCTAGGTGGCTCTCCTTGCCTATGCCCAGCCAGTGCTGAACCTTGGTGCAGGAAAGAATCCCAGAAAGTCAAGCGAAGCTCCGGCCTCCCAAGAAACAGTTGGCAAGCAAAGGGACTGCAGCTCACAGGCAAGCCTCTGTGGCTGCCTCCCAGACAGGGTTGGCATCTGCCGAGTCTTCCCAATGACAGAGAGCTAGTGAGGGTCAAACAGCCACCACTGATCTGTCATCAGCTTGCTGTGTGACCTCACAGAGCCTATTCTACCCTCTCTGAGCTCTGTTTCCTCAGACTGTACTTGACATGTGTTTTTGACACGGACTGGCTGTATGACCATGGGGTCCCTCCTCTGACCTCACTTTGTCCGTATATACAGGGCATTTGCTGCTGTCTAAGGATTGCCATTGAAGGCCAGCAAGCAACGTTCTCGTGCATCCCCAACACTTAGCCTCCCCGGAAGCAGCTCTGTGCCCGACCCATCCCCCTATCTTCTCCTCCTAAGAACCTGATGAGACTGTAGTTACCCTACCTCAAAGAAGGAAAACGAAACTCAGAGCATACCAGTGGCTTGCTCCCTAGCCCTAACTCTCCACACTGGATACTTGAACTTGGGCCTCAGTTTCCAAAATCTGTCAGCAGAAGAGTTCTCAGAAGTACCCAGGGTCTTCCCTGCCCATGCCTTTTTTGGTCAACAAAAAGCTGGCAATGGAGGAGGTAAGTGGGGGAGCCCTGTCCGTGGACCTGAAGTGCCCCCAAAGGAGGCAGAGCTGAATTAGACAATGGCATCTGCCAGCCGTGCCAGTTCAGCCACAGGAGCCAGGGAGACTGAGGCTAGGGACCTCCTCTTCCATCCAGGGCTTCATCTCTCTTGGCGCTCTTGTCTACAAAGGGGGCTAGCAGCCCTCCACCTCAGGCTGATACTGCTCTGGGGCTAGACAGCAGCCCTGAATCTCCTTGTAAACTTGAGGAGGTATTTGAGAATTCTCTCTGGCTAGTTCCCACATCTCCTCCTCCAAGAAGCCTTCCTGAAGTCCCAGGGCCACAGAGCTCTGTCTTCCCAGTCTGAGACAGGACCTTGCCTGGAGGCCACAGAGAGCTGGTTGTGGGACTTCCAGGGCCGAGCTGGGTCTTGGGATAAACTACACTTACCAGTTGAATTCATCGTAGTCATTGTGAACCTCCCACCAGAAGTAGAGCCAGGTGAGGGTGAGGCTGAAGGTGCAGACCAGGAGCAGAAACCATAGCCGTTCCCACTGCAAGAGCGAAACAGAAAACAGTGTCACAGCTAGCGGCTCTCCCTGCCCTCCCTTCCTGAAGCCTCAGCTGCCAGGAATTGATGAGGAACTGAGGCTCAAGGAAGACACGACTTGTCCAGGGTCAGAGAACCCAGTTACAAGAGTGGACAGCCAGGAGCAGGGTTAGGGATCCACCAGGAAGAGGCAACCTAAGACCTTTCTGCTGCAACCAGGGTCAGCCCAGTGTGTGTTAGTCTCTTGCTCTGCTGCTGGTCCCTAAAAACAAAGAAAGCCTCTCACAGCGTCTCCTACAGCCCAGATGAGCCTCAAACTCTTTACATAGCTAATCATGGCCTCGAATGCCTGGTCCTCTTGGCTCCCACCTGCTGGGATTACAGATATATGTCCCCAAGCTCAGCTGTTTTTAAGATTTATTTTATGATCTTTATTTGTGTGCACATGGTGCACGCACGTGCCTGTGCACGTGTGTACAACCATGGAAGACAGAGGCTGTGGATCCTCCTGGATCTGGAGTCACAGGCACTTCTGAGATGCTGGGAATCGAACTCAGGTCCTCTGCAAGAGCAATGTGCACTGTTTACCACGGAGTCAGATTTCCTGCCAGCCAAGTAGTTTTTTGTTTTGTTTTTGTTTTTCGAGACAGGGTTTCTATGTAGCTTTAGAGTCTGTCCTGGAACTAGCTCTTGTAGCCCAGGCTGGCCTCGAAATCACAGAGATCCGCCAGCCTCTGCCTCCCGAGTGCTGTGATTAGAGGCGTGCGCCACCACCGCCTGGCCAGCCAAGCAGTTTTTAAGGCAGTTCTGGGTATCAAACTCTGGATATCTTGTGTGCGCTAGGCAAGCACTATCAACGCCCCCAGCCCCTTGCCCTGCCCTGTTTCGTCCTTCTGTGTTCACACAGCAGACACCCGGCTTACCACCTCTACCCCATGCCACTGACCAGAAACACCGATGCCCAGAGAGACCAACCAGTTTGCCAGTGTCACACAGCTAGTCAGCAGAAGGTTAGGACCAGTGAGTTCCCTAACCCGGAAGAAATGTAGCAACTGCCTTCTCCCCATGGTGCCCATGGTGCTGGGGCATGGGGCTGAGCTGGGAAAGACCACACCTTCTGGATATCTACTGGAGTGGGTAAACACAGACCCAGTCAGGCAGCTCCTGGGAGCCTGGGCTCAGAGGCTTGCAAATGCACCGGTTGGCCAAGCCCTAGGTTTTCCCCAGATTACACCCCTCTGTTGAGCTCAGCAGCACAAACTGGGGCAGATTGTCTTGCTGTGCCCTGAGAAGCTGCTGAGGTCAACAACCATGATCTGCAAATGAAATGAACTCAGATCATTCACCCCTGGAGCGCTGAGTCCCCCAAAGTCCTGTTTGTCTCCCGTCCTCTCCAATACAGGACAGCCAGCCTGGCAAAAGGACCAGGAGTTCCAATGGGCTAACTTCCTCCTGGGCCCTCACCCTTCTTTCTGTGTGTGACCCCTGACTCCCCAGCTTCATCCGCTCAACTGGGAAAGACCACGGGCTTGGGCTTGTCACCTCAGTTCCCATTTTCCCACGGAGGACCCATGGAATTGGGTCACAAGTCACCCCCTCTTCCTGGTCTCAGCTTTAGTCCCTCAAACCCACTGTGCTCCACAGAATCAACGTTCCCTCTTCTCTAAACTCTATATCCTGTGCCCTTAGGTGGCAAGGGACCCCTTAGTACCGATGACTAGGGAAGAGGGTATCAGGAGGAGGAAAGACATCCCCTAGCTTCCGAGAACCCCTCCATCCCACCTCAGTAACTAAATGTTGTGTTTGGAGCCAGACAGCCTAGGGATCTAAAATCCCCATCACCACTGACAAGCTGTGCGCCTCTAGAGGTCACACAACCTCTCTGTGGTTGTTTCTCCTCTGTAAACTAATACAATAGCAGCCTTGATAGCACAAGCTTGATATGAATGGCCCCCTGCCACCATGCAGGAGAGGTTCCCAACCCGGAAAAGCCACGACTGAGCACGCACGGACACCCTCATACCAGGGTGAGTCACTCAAGTTGGTGACCCATGTTTGGGTGAGCTGTTGTCACCACTCACAGTCATGTGGAGAGCCGGGCTGCTGGGCCTAACCTTGCTCTGTGTGTAAACACGGATATGAAGGTGACATTTCTCCCACGCCTGGGCTATGCCAGGTTCAGGGGGAGAGAAGTGGGGAGGCAGGGCACTGTCTTCCTGTGGGGACATGACCTCGGGGGGGCCACTAAGATGGCTGGGAGTGTCACTAGCCCTCCTCCCCAGCGCCTGCACCTTTTCTACCCCACCCCCGTCCACCAGCCCTAGGTCCAGTCCCTCTGGCAGTTTGCCTTTTTGTCTCCAGCTCCTACTTGCTCATGAACGTCTAATTTCCTGGAGTCCAGCTGGCAGGTCCCAGGTCACCTCTGACACCGGGCCCCCACTCAGTATGGCACACCCCACCTTCCTATCACATCATCTAGCGTGAACTCTCACTGGCCACAGCTCCACAGACTCCAGGGCGCACCCACAATCGGCCAACTGGGGCAGAGGAAGTCTCTGGTGATGGGGGGAGTCTGAACCTACTGGGACCTGTCCTAGGCAAACAGCCCGGGTATAGAGAGGGCAGTGGACTTGCCACAAGCATGACACAAACCTCCAGACAACATCGATAAGAGGGCAGGAGGCCCAAACTGTAGGTGGCCCAGGGTGGAGAAGGAGGACAGGCAGGGGTCTTGGGCTCACTTGGCCATATCCTTACAGTGTGGAGAGGCAGGGCAGGGCACATAAGAGGGGTCACAGGCTCTCAGCAGCTGGGGACTGTCAAAGTTAGAGTCACTAGGTAGGCATGACCGGAGGGGGCTGGGCCTTAGAAACCAGGAACTAGGAACCTCCTTTTTCAGAAGCCAGGGCTGGGGAACCTAGTGATTAAAGTCCCTTAGAAGCTGGGGGTCATTCAGCCACAGACAAGGACAGATGGGGAGGAAGAGGCCCCAGCGCGGGAGGGAGAGAGGTGTATGGTGGTATACCAGGAACAATCAGAGGAAGAAACTGAATGGCGGGGGTTGGAAGAGATAGGAAGGGGAAGGAAAGTGAGGAGAACAGAGGAAGCGGCCTCCAAGCAGTCCCACCGATACAGAGGTTCTCAGGGCCACTAATGGGCCTTGTAAGGGAGAAAAGGCCTGGGTATGCTCTGCCCATCTGGGCTCCTAGGGTGGACAGAGGGCTGCCTCACCCACCTCTGAGGCCAGTGCCATGCCAGTGAACTTTGAGGCCCTGGCCCTCTGTCTCTCTGCATGGTACCAGAGGGGCTTGCAGGAACGTATTACAGCACATAGCTCAGAAAGGGAAGGACCTTGCTGACCACGTCACCATTGTGCCCTACCACTCGAGGCAGTCACCACACACGTCTAGCTTTATGACCGTCACGGTCATCTGGCGGACAGCAGTCAAGGGGGTTACCGTGGGCAGGTAGAAGTCAGAGAGGTCACCAAGTAGGAGAGTTCTGAGATGCTCCCCCGAACCTGTCCTGCCCCTTTGGGTCTCTGTATGGCAACCCCAGACCAAGTGTTTGTTCACCCTTCCCTTTCTGCAGGCTGTACCCCCAGGCCTAAACTCTGGCTCTTCCTGAATGTCTTTGTGTCCCCGTAACCCTCAATGGCCTCCCACCCCCACACATCCTGTGCTGGCTCTTGGCACTCAGCAACCTGCCCTGCAACTACACCCAGCCGCAGAGACAGGAAGGATGTCTCGGGGCTGCAGCTCTGCAGCAACTGCACCAGGCTGCAGAGACGGGAAGGATGTCTCGGGGCTACAGCTCTGCAGCAACTATACCCAGCTGCAGAGACGGGAAGGATGTCTCGGG
>NC_022023.1:1008230-1023890 GCF_000317375.1 Microtus ochrogaster
TGCAGAGACAGGAAGGATGTCTCGGGGATGCAGCTCTGCATCAACTGCACCAGGCTGCAGAGACAGGAAGGATGTCTCGGGGATGCAGCTCTGCAGCAACTGCACCTGGCTGCAGAGACGGGAAGGATGTCTCGGGGATGCAGCTCTGCAGCTTGGGCAGGGGTTCTCAGAGCCTGGAGGACTCACCTATAGGATGGGAACCCTAAGTCTTACCTTGGAAGGGTGCTGTCCAGTCAGCAGCGCCACTTCCAGCGGTTCACAGGTAAATAATAAAGGGGAGTTCACCAGGTCACACGTTCCCTGGGGAGTAATGGGGCATGGTGTGACCTGGGTCCCCAGGGCCTACTAGCATGTTGGAACACAGTCTGAGAAACCAAGAAAGGATGAATGCGAGACTGTGAGCCGCAAAGAGGACAGATTCAAGGAACAGACCAGCCTCCCACGCAGCTGGGGACTGGCCCGTTTGTGGAATGGCAGTTCCTGTGTTCACACAGGTGGCAGGTAGCAGGAGGCCTGTGCCACCTGGAAAGAAGGGGTCTGGGTTGGGAGTGGGTACTGGCCTGGCCAGGAAGCTGAGGGGTGATACCTGACAGAGAATCCTCAAGGTCCCAGCCCTATGGTCCTGCCTCATCTCCTCCCACTCCTGCCCTGGTCCTCCAGGAGCTGAGCCCCTTTGCGTCCGTAGGGCCACAGTGGGCTGATTTCACCCAAGGTGGTGGTTTCTCTTCCCTGCCTTCTGTTGATGAGCCTGTGGCCATCCTTTCCTGTGTCCTGTTTTTCTCACTGCCCACCCCCAGCCAGAGCCTTCTGCACTCTAGGACCCTGCTAACAGAAAGAGCTCATTAGCATCCAGGCTCTGACAGACTCCACACTTGACTAGATACAGGGATCATGGGGAGCATGCAGGGTGGGGTGGGGCGACTCTGTTGTTGCTGGCTTCCACTCACGAGCAGCTTCCGTGAACCCTGACTGCCGCCAGGGTGCACACAGTTGCCCATCACTGTCTGTGGGTACCCAGACAGGACAGAGCCCGGCTTCTGAACTCTGTGATCTGACAGTGCCTGGTAGGGGCTGCCACCCCCCCCCCCACAGCATTGATGACTCAGAATCATAGATATTAGAGCCTGAGATGTCCCGCTCAGCTCCTGCCTCCTGTGTACCCAGTTCAGTCAGCCTGCTGCAGCCCAGGCAGCCCCAGGGAGAGCCCCTCTTAGACCCTCAGCATAACCAGTAGGGAGGCTCAGATGCTTGGCCATGTTGGGTTTGAATACCGGGATGGTCACCACTGAGTAGCCTTGGAGACAGATGTCCAACCTGTTAGTGTCCCAGCTTCCTGCTCTTAGAATGAGGACAGGTATGGTGTGTCATACAGAGCTCCAATAAACATACCTTGGTCCCCTTTCTCTCTCCGCCTCTCTGACTCCCTCCAGTGGAGCTAAAACCACCCCCTTCGATGGAAACCACACAGATCAATCCAACCAAAAGGCTCAAACAATAGTGGGGTCAAAAGACCAGTGTGTGTATGTGGCCCATCTGGGCTTTAATTCCAGCCCTTCTACCCACTGGTTGCGCACTCAGCACCTTAACCCTCAGCTTCCTCCCCTGTTCCTAGAGATGATGTCACCACCACCTCACAGGAAAGCTGCCAGGCCCCAGCGATTACACACGTGTAAGCTGTAAGTCGCCAGATCTACCCCGGTTCCTATAATTACTGTTCGCGTCCGACGGCCCTTTAATTACGTGAAGACAGTGATCAAGTCTTCGCCCTCCCCCTGCCTGCCCTGCACCGACTCTTCCTCCTGCTGCTGAGGACAGCAAGCTAGATCACCTGCAGCCGGCCCAGGGTGAGCAGCCCTAGGCAGGCAGAACAAGAAGTCAGACCTGGCTCGGGAGGTCATGTGCTGTGGGCCCCAGGAGCTCGGTCAGGAGGCTGACCCCGACACAACCATGGCATGCCGCTGCTCAACCCCTGTCTCTCACACAGGCTGCAGCCCTAGCTTTGGGAGACAGAGCCTGGAGGAGCTCTTCGTGACATGAGGATAAGGGTCTCTACATCTCACTCCCACAGTTCTGCAAAGCAGGTGGGATGGTCTCAGGAAACCAAGGCCCAGACAGGGAAAGTGACTGGCCTACGGGCACAAAGAACAAATACACATCACTGGTCAGCCAGAACTTGCAACCAGGCCTGGGTGCCTCTGTGATTCTCAATTGTCTCAAGGAAACAAGGCACGGGACAAGTAATTATTCCTGTCTGGCCACAGAAGAAACAAACTCAGAGGGTCAAGGTTTTGCCCAAGACCTCCCTGCAAGCAACAGGTGAAGAACAGGCATAGAGGGCTTCCTGGAGGAGGAGCCTCCATCTGGGCAGGAAGGAGCAGAGGCAGACAGAGCAGACAAGTCTTGTTCGGGGAAATGGCTTCTCTTCTTACGGCCAATATTTTAGATTAAAATAATTTTTATCTAGGTGTGTGTCTGCACTCACGCACATGCGGACGCCATGTGCATTTGTGGAAGTCAGAGGATAATGTTAGCAAATAGGATCTCTCTTTCCACTTTGGGTTTCATGGCCTGAACTCGGGGCCACCAGGCTTGGGTGACAAGTGCCTGTATCTTCTGGGGCATCTCGTACACACACACACACACACACACACACACACACACACACACACACACACACAAATACACCCTTATTTTTTTAAGCTAGGGATGATTCTGAGCCCCTGATCCTCTTGACTCTACCCCCCAAGAGCTAGAATTACACGGTATTAGAAAGCACTGAATGTCAGCTTCAGCAAACGCGGCACCCCACCAGCTGAGCTCCACCTCAGACCCCCAATTTAAGTTTTCACATCATCGGGTCTACCCCTTTTTGCTTTCTTCGGTTCCGCCTTTGTGCTTGAGAAGAGTGGCTGAGAGCAGACACTACACTTAAAGTCATAGTTACTGCAGGGAGTGCTCAGCCTTGAGCCCCGCCCATCCTTCTGGATGGCAAAACACCAAGAAGGCCTCCAGAGCCTACCTCCAGAGTCCAACAAAGCCTCGAGCATCTTTCCACTTACATCTTCCCAGACAGTCAGATTTTTCTCAACAACTTCCTCAATGCTTTCCCAAGAAATAGGAATAGGAAAACCACATTTCAATCCATTTGGAGTTTATGCTGGTGTGAGGTAAGGGGTAAGACCTCCCATGCTGCCGCACGAAACGTCCCCATGCTACAGGATGCTTGCAAGGACACCCACTTCAGTCTACCACACGGCAGATTTTCTGGTGTCTGCAATTTGTTTCTAGATTTCCACCCTGTCTGGACAGAAGCAAGCCTTCTTCCTGTGTGCGACCCTGCCTCTGCTGACCTGTTCAGCCTAGCTGCCCACATGTCTCACATGGTCCAGTTCTGCTTGGGAGTCCCAGAGTCATGCGATTCCCAGCATCCAGGGACACCTCTGCCCCATGCCCAACTCACCAAGTTTCAAATGAGGGATGGAGGAAATGCGGGCTGGGAAGAGGGCAGGAGTTCCTGGGAAGCAGAGCTTGGCATGCCCTGGCAGGACTATGCTGGCTCGTGCCCAGGAGATTTGGGGGAGGGGCAGCTAGGTAGGGCTGAGATAGAAGGCAGCATTAGGGCCAAGCTGGGAGGCGATTATTACAATCCCACTGCCAGCCAGTTCCTGGCAGTGTAAGAGGCTGGATTTATTTCTCCAGGCTACAGAAGGCTGGGCAGTTAGGCCTCTGTCTGTCCTCGCTTCTGCCAGGGCGTCCTCAGAGCAGCCCATTAGATGGGAGGAGATCATCAGGCCCAGCTTTCAACTTCTCTTTCCTCCTGCCCACTCTTCAGGCAAGCAGAGCTGGAGGACCCTGAGGACGGGCCACTGATCACACCCTCCCTAAGGAACGGTCCGGGCCTCCACCTGCTAGGACCTAGGTGTTGCTCGTATCCTTTCCAGAGGAGGTGAAGGATGCCAGGAGACCCTCTCCCATTTTCTTCTTACACCACCGCACTATAGAAGTAGAAAACTAAAGCCCAGAGTGTCATCCCTCATCCTTTAGACTCTCCCTGTAGCCATCAAAAGGAGACATCTGTAGGGAGGATGCATTCTTTTCAAGGTTAGGGAAGGGTCTCTTCTTACATGGGACAGGAGGCACACGGGTGCCCATTTAATAATTAGACAAGTACACATCTAATAACCCGTTTAACTGGCAAGCAGACTGAGGCTAAGAGGCCCAGGGCCCACCTGAGGGCACTAGCAGCGTCAGAAGAAAGGGCAGAGTTAGAGATGCAGATGCCTGGCAAAGGAGGGTCCAGCTGCATTTGATTGAATCCAACTATATCCTGGCATCTGCTTAAAGAGACTTCATCACCAGGGCAACCCTGAAGTCTCTCTACACCTACACCCCAACCAAGAATCAAACCACAAGACTGCCAGGACAGGAAGCTGGGAAATTCCCCTTTTCTGGTCCACCTGTAGACAAAGCCAATCTCAGCCTTCAAGGGGGGGCCTGTGAGAACCCAAGGGCTGAGTCAGCCACAGCCAGCAGCCCAACAGGCAGGCAGGCCTGGAATCCAGCAATCCCCTTATCATACATGTGTATCTTCCTTCTCCAGAACCCCAACACTCGAGAACTCAGGGGGTGCCATCTCCCCAAGAGTCAGCAAGATGATGGCAGGCATACGCTCCAGGCAGTCACCAGCCACTATCCAAACCATCGTCTGTTCTGCATTGCTCTTAGCACGCATTGCCACGCCTGAGCCAGGCTTTGTGTCCACTGCAAGGGTGAGGAAATCCCAGTCCTTATGGCTAGCACCGGCCCAAACTGTTCTGAGAGCTCACATGACAGGGAAGGAAGCAATGGCTTGGTTTGGTGGAGAGACATCTAGTTAAGAGAAGGGGAGGTAGTGGGCACTGAGACAGGCAGGCGAAGCCTCTGTGCTGAGAGGGCCAGATTCCCCAGAACACGGAGAAGCTGTGACAGTAAGGCTAGCATGGCCGGTGTGGAAGGGCAATGGAGGGACAGACCCACATGGCAAAAGGAGCCATCACCTAGTTCCACCCCAAGAGGGAGGCCACTGGTGCTGGGGCACTGACTTGCCTGCCCACCCCTGCCATTCCCTTCTCAAAGGCTCACCCATGCCTTCACAGCACTGGTTGTATCTCTAAGGGTGGCCTCCAGCTTCCCAGACTAAGAGCTATGGGATGACAGGGACTCTTTCCAGGGCTCTGCCGAGGTCGGCCTGTGATTGGACCCCTTAGGTGTGTGTGGAATCTCTCCCCTTGCCCACATTCCTGCACGTAGGCACGCACACATGCATGCACATACTCACACGTACACGCAGACATATCACTTCCCCAAACTCTCTTCTGGCCCCCTGACCTCCCTCTCAAGGGCTCTCAGAGGGTTCTGCACAATGTAACCCTGGGGCCTTTGCACAGCTTGACCCCAGGCTAAAGTCCGGACTGCTCAGAACTGCTGCAGGCTCAGGTCTCCCAGGTAGCATTGCTTCCTTTTCCCAGATGATGCTCAATGATTTTTCCTCTCCCAAACACCAGTCAGGAGAAACAGACACCCTGGCTTACCACCCACTCCCAGGAACCCCTGAACCTGGCTTTGATTTCCCTGGGTGATCTGGGTGTCTATTCATAACGGCCCCCTGGCTCTCGCCAGCCTGGGCTCCCTTTCAGGGAAGGAGAGAACCGGGTCAGCCGCAACTGTGATGTGTGCGCATGTGCCAGAATAGGTTTGTTGATTGCATCCATAAATACAGCATTATGGAGGTGGAAGAGGGAAGCTGGGTATGAGCAGGGGTTCACACTGTGCCCAGGACCCCTCAGCTTGAATAAATCACTCCTTCTTGGCACTCCATCCACAAGCCAGGAGGAATCAATTAAGGTCAAAACAGCTTTTAAAAGGCAAGCTTAGCACAGACTTGCAAGGCAGCTGATTACCATACTCTGGCTTCTTGGTGTCTACTTTAGGAAGTTCCTCCAAGCCTCTGACCTAAATCCCTCTCAGTGTGGTGCTGGTTTTGACACTGCTGCCTTGAGGGGACCCAGGGGCTTGGGGGAGGGGTGAAATAGGGAGGAGGGCCAGGGCCAGCTTGAGAACAGTCTCTGTCTCACTGAGTCCTTAATTGGCAGTATTAAAGTAATGAGTCACAAACAACAGCCAATTAATTATCCCCAGTTATAAAAAGCTCCTCTTCCCTTTCTTGCCTTCATCGGGTGAGGCACCCTCCACACCCTCGGCCAGCAGCAGGAGAGGCAATTCTATCTCCAGCTCCCAGCTTCCTTCTTCCATTTGCTGTGTACTGTGAACAAAGGCTTGGGAGTGGGCAGAAGGGTGGTCTTCATGGAAGAGGGGTTCCTTTCCCAGCTCTGGGACCCTGCTTATCCCCAGCGCTCCCTTGGGAGACAGTCTGGTCTGAGCAGGCTGCCACAGGCGATCCCAGCTTGGCATCAGAGAACAACCCTCCCTCGCCCCAGACCCTGTTCCTGGCCCATTCTCCCTGTGCTCTCATTATCCAGACATCAGTGCAATCTTTCTGCAGCCTGCAGCCTCCAGACACCGTGGCTGCGGGTCTGTCGTGACCTCGGGGACAACTGCTCTGTACCTGGATTTTCTCCCTCTGTAAAATGGGTGCACAATTAGTTGTGGCCAGCAGAGATGTTCGTTCTCACATTTATGGGCAGTCAATTGTTCCTTCCCTGCTCGCAGCAGGTGTTCAATATGTTAATTAACTCTTACCGCGACTATCTGCCTTATTTCCTAGCTCCGGGACTCATCCGCTCACGGCCACCCCTGTCACAGGCTGAGACACAGGTGAGGGAGGACCCCCTTGCAGAGGCCTCTCCTCCCTGCTCCCCAGAGCCAGCAGTGGCTTCTACTTGTCCAGTAGACTGTATGTAGGCCCTATTTTACAGCAGCTGCTTTTGTTTTGAGGCAGGGTCTCAGGCTGGCTTGGAACTCTCTAAGTGACTAAGAATGACTTTGAACTTCTGACCTTCCTTCTCCCGCTCCCAAGTGCTGGGCTTACACACTCCTGTGCCTTCACACCCGGTTTATCCAGTGCTGGGAAGCAAACCCAGGACTTCCCGCATGCTAAGCAAGCACCCTACCGACTGTACTTCAGCCATCTTTGAGACCGCAGCAGACCCTCTGTTCCCTTCGCTGCGCCGGGCTGGCAAGGGAGCCCAGCATAGCCCTATGGCCATTCTGGCCATCTGTGGCAGGAGGGGACAAAAAAGAGAAGGAATATTCACACAAGTAGGAGAGGAAGCGGGCTGGCGGGCTGTGAGTCTCAGAGGCTCATCCTCAGCTGACTTTAGGGTCCCCTGAGGTGAGCTCAGCCATCTGCAGAAACAGAATGGATTGAGGTTCTGCCGCTCCTTCGGCCTTGGTTCCATACCATACCCAGCACCCCAGACGCTGGTGTCCCCACGGCTTAGACTCCCCAGGCACACACTTTCTCCACCCCTCTTTGGGTCATAATCAAGTACCTTCACTTCTTGACTCAAGGCCTATGAGGGCTGCCTAAGCAGTGGCCTTTCCATTGGAAGCTTGGCTGTCCTTCCTCAACCTCGGCTGCCTATTACCACCCGAGTGATCTTGCTCCGGTCCCTGGCTTCCGTCTCTCCGTGACCCACGGGTCATTAGGAGCAGTGAAGAGTCGAGCCTGTCAGCACAGCACTAACTCACAGCGCATACAGGGTTCCCAGTCACAGGGAGGGTGGGTGGAAGAGACCTGCTGCCTGCCCTAGGCCGGAGTGGGACAAGCGGATGGTCCATAATGATGATGTCATTAAGCTGGTCTCTTCTCGCCTCAGAGATGTAGTAGCTGAGGCTTGGCATCGGAGTGCCCTGTCCTAATGTCTTCTTACACGTGGCACCATGCTGGCCACTTAACATCCCTGTCTCGTATGTTGGCCTGTGAGAGGGTATGTTACCGCCTCTCCCTCCCAGGTACACAGCTCACAGAGACACTGGCGACAAGGGGAAGAGGCACCCCTGACCCTTAGTCTGTCAACTCTGGCCTGTGTCTACCTAAGAGAGAATGGCCATACCATGTGGCGCCCGGGATGCCAGCTCAGGCTGAGGGCACAGCGGGGGGCTGGGCTCCATCCTAACACTGCCAGGGCTACTGTGTGGCCTTGGCCGTGCCCCTTCCTCTTCCTTTCCCTTGGGCTGTTCAGCCATGTTTCCTCCTTCCTACAGGAAGTGTTTTGGTCTATTTTACTGACCCATGCTCCTCAGGGGGGTCCTAGGCTCCGGACACAGCCTTACTCTCCGTCCCTCTCCAGCACAGAGGACGGCCGGCAGGTAGGCCAGCAGCCTGACCGCCCCATCCCTCCCACCTCAGCTGCTGTACCCTTGACCCTCCAGCCTGTTTGCGGCCAGCTGGTGAATTCGGAGGCTAGCTTCTTTGTTCAGACAAGCAAGAGGGAGGAGAAAAAGCTGTTCTCCAGGCAGCAAAGCTTTTAGATAAACACCACACAGGAATCGGGTTCCTTCAGAGAAGAAACCAGATCCACAGGCTGACAGCGCCCCAGGGACAGGAGGGCTGCTTGGTCTGCCCAGGAAGCCAGCACTGAGGCCTCTTTATCCACCTTAGCACCTGCTGCCAGGCCTGGCAAGCCAGCAGCTCAGGTGACTGGGCCCTGGTGCCAGGCCGTGGCTCCATCGGCTCCCGGGCTCCAGGATGGCCAGACCCACCTCCTCATTCTCCTGACACCCCTACCTGACCTTTCAGATCTGTGGGAACTGAGAACTTCTGTTTTTCATCCCAAACTCTTTCCTGTTCAGGGTCCCTTGGAGCAGGTTGTCCCCACTATCTACATCCATGCAACAAGCTCCTTCCCGACTCTCTCACCTGAGGGAGGCTAGGAGCCTTCTAGGCTAATTTTGCTGAGGAAGAGACTGAACTCTGGAAGAGCTATGGCCTATCCAGAACCAGAGACAGCTGAGCCCTGATTTCCCTCAGCTCCAGGGCCCCCTCACTGGGCTTCCGGATGCCTCTGATTCCATCCCAGGATAGCTTACCGGTGTGGTGTCATCATGTGAACGTTGGTAGCGCTTCCAGCGGCAACCATAGATGCCAGTGAGGCATGAGAGGCACAGTTGGGGCTCGTAGTACTGCAGGGGCTGGTGTCTCACCATGCTCGTGCCCGCGGCCCTGGCGCCCAGCCCTCAAGCGCCCATGGAGGCCCCTGACTGGTACTGTAGGAAAAAGCACAGAGTTGTGGGTTAGGGAAAGGGTGAGGCATTGGTTCTGCAGAAGTCACCATAACCTAGGTCAGGGAGATTACCCTCTTCTGGAAGTTCTATGGGGTCCTGGAGGAAGAGTCATCCTTAACGGTCCCTGGCACCCATCCTCCCTATTTCTTACCCCCCCCCCCCCGGTCACCGATGCCTTCAGTGTTTGCCACCTTTACCTAGTATGATGATTTCACCTCCCTTGGAAATCTGCATGGCTCCATCTTTGCCTTTCAGGTTTTTAGCTCATTCTCTCTCTCTCTCTCTCTCTCTCTCTCTCTCTCTCTCTCTCTCTCTCTCTCTCCTCTTCTCTTTCTTCTCTCTCCATCCCTCCCTCTTTTCCCCTGTCATTCCCCCCTTCATCTCTCTCAGCTCAGTATATAACTGACCCTGAACTTTGATCCTCCTGCCCCAGCCTCCCGAGTGTCGCAGGCATGCACCATCCTGCCGGGTTAGTAAGACTTTCACAGCCCTGGAGCCCCTCCCCTACCCCCTAGGCTCCCTCCCACAGTCTCAGATCTATTTTCTCAGCCATGTTCTTAAATATAATTTATCTGCTTATTTCCTTCGCCTGCCCACCCCGCCGTAAGTTCCACGAAGGCGAGGAGTTTTGTCTTTTTAATTCTCTGCTGTCTCCCCCGTCACTGGAACAGAGCCTGGCAATAGCAGACTTTCAAAATAAACATACTACAGAACACATGATCAGAAACACTGACAGGCACGGAGCACTGGAAATGCAGGTGTCACACACCCATGCTTCCTCTCCATCGTCACTGTCACCTAACGTGGCAGGCACCCCATCCTAAGGCCACCCATCCACCTGTTGAACAAACCAAGGTTCAGAGAGAGAGAGAGAGAGAGAGAGAGAGAGAGAGAGAGAGAGAGAGAGAGAGCCATGCCTGTCCTGTCCCACACTATGTGAAAGCATTAGGGGTCCACTCCAGCACCCCCAAGCATTTCCTCCCCAAGGGGCATTCGGCATGGTGGGAACTGTAGAGGCTTTAGGACAACAGGAGGTCCCCTGAGGGATGAGCCGCTACCCAGTGCTGCTTGTCAGTTTGGACCCCCCCCCCCAATTCCCCCAGGATTCATCCTCCCAGAGTTGGTGTTGATCAAGTGTGACCAGGGAACCAGACATCACTGGAACTTCAGCCCCAATCTATGGATGTCACCAGCATGGTGATTCTGACATACAGATGAGACTCTAAGATGCAAAGCTATAAGTCCCCCACCAGATCCTGAGACAAGGGGGCCCCGGTCCCCATGTTTCCCATGCAGAAGTACTACCAGCATTCATGGGAAGGAAGGGGTGTCTTGTTTTCCTATCGAAACACACTTCACGTCTATAAAGGTCACCCTTGCACGAGTGTGGTGTGGTGTTCGGTGTGTGCATCTTCAGAGTGTTGGCTCAAGTTGTATTTGCTTCCTAACCACCCCTACCAAACACCCGAGCTGTCCCAGCCACCACCCAAAGCCCATGGGCAATAGCACCCTTACTCACCCTAGGCCACCCCTCAGGCTTGACAGCTACCGAGTCACTTTCAGTGGCTATAGATTTACCAGTTCTAGAGCTTACCCGCTTGCAAGCCATGTCTTTTACATGATACTAACAAAATCTCTTCGAGGTTTATCCACGTCACACCAAGCATCAGACTTCATCTCCTTTTCTGAGACAAGGCCAGGTAACCCAGGTTGCCCTTGAACTTGTCACTAGCCTCTCAAGTGCTGGAATTATAGGCATGCACCAGCACTCCTGGCTACCAGTTTTTAAATAGGTAAATAATATTCAGTGGTGTGGCTATGTTACCTCCTGTCCCCCACTTGTTGGTTGAGGATACTCTAGGTTGTTACCAGTTTTTGCTTGTTTTGGTGTGGACGTGGATTTTCACTTCTCTTGGATACACTTGGGCATAGATTTTCTGCATCATGTGATGACTCTTATATTTGATATTTGGTACTTATTTGGGATAAGTACCAAATTTATTTTCCAAAGTGGCATACCCTTTAACTTTCTCAAAGCCTTGTCTTAATCATTTTATACGCTAGAAATCTGAAGCTCAGAGAGACTCCGCCCCTAACAAAGGTAATACAGTAAAGCTAAAATTCATAACCAGGCAGTCTGGCTCCAAGGGACCTCATTCTAGCCCACGGCTTGGCAAACTATAGCCACGGCCTTGCCAAATCTGACCAGTTGCCTACTCCTTTGTTTTTTGTACAGCTTGAAATCTAAGAATGTTTTCTACATTTTTAAATCACTGGGGAAAATGGACTTAAAACAAGCATATCTTGTGACCCATAAAAATTCTATGAAAAAGGATAAGATCTCCCGAGTAAACTGGGAGCATGGGGACCATGGGAGAGGGTTGAAGGGGAGGGGAGAGAAAGGGAGAAGAGCAGAGAAAAATTTATAACTCAACAAAATCAGTAAAAAAAAAAAAAAGAAAAAATCTATGAAAATCAAAGCCCAGCATCCATAAATAAAGCTTTATCAACCATAGCTACGTTTGGCCCCTCTGCTTGCACCGTCTGTGGCTGCTTTAACTAGAACTATAGGGCAAGTGACCGCTAAGGGGTCATGTGACCTGCAGAGCCTAAAATACTTCTTGTCCGGCTCTTCAGAGAGAGGGGATGTGTAGAGATACCCTCTGCCGCCTGGCTGCCTCTGCCTCCCATAAGCTGGGAGTGTGAGTCAGGTCATGACGGAAGGAGAGGGTGCCAGGGCTCAAGGCTGCTTCCTGGAGGCAGTGTTTAAGGTTAATTCTGCAGATGTCAACCTGCAAGGGCAGGTGCCTTCTTTGGGATTTCTGTGGCTGTGATAAAACACCATGACCAAAATCAACTCGGGGAAGAAAGGGTTTGCTCCGGTGTACAGCTCTCAGGTCACGGTCCCTCGTCGAAGGATGTCAGGGAAGGGGTAATTACCCCAGGAGGGAATAATCAGGACACAGTCACAATCAAGTGAAATCAAATCGAACTCCAACAGTGTGAATAACTCAGTGTCCGTGTCCGGGTTTCACCCACGGCAGCGGCACTTTTCCAGGTCTGCTATCCACAGAACCCACAGTTTGTCTCCCAGGCTCAGTTAACTCCACTCTAGAACTGCCGCTGCCCTTGGTGTTCATAATGACATGACCCTGGAATCTCCAAAATGCTGTGCCTGCCCCTGTAACCTGGCTGCGTCTTCACCAACAGCTTCTCCTGGACGCCCCTCGGGGGCTCGAACCCTGCTAAACGGTGCCAAGCCTCAACTTCACTCCATGGCTCCTTCAACCCTGGTGATGTGGGAGTGATTTCTTATTAATAAAGAAACTGCCTAGGCCCATTTCATAGGCCAGCCCTTAAGTAGGCGGAGAAAATAGAACAGGATGCTGGGAGAAAGAAGCTGAGTCAGAGAGCCGCCATGATTCCCCCACTCCAGACAGATGCAGGTTAAGATCATTCCTGGTAAGCCAGCCTGTGGACCACACAGAATAATAGAAATGGGTTAGATCAATATGTAAGAGCTAGCCAATAAGAGGCTGGAACTAATGGGTCAGGCAGTGATTGAAAGAATACAGTTTCCGTGTAATTATTTCGGGTCATAAGCTAAGCTAGCCATGTGGGCGGCTGGGTGCCTGGGGACCCAGCCCCCGCCGCTCTTGACCCCCAACTGAAGCCGTACCTTCACTAACGACCTCTTTTCAGGGATTCCAGTCCTGACACAGCGCCAAGCCTCAGCTGTTCCCCAGGACCCCTTCATACCTTCAAAACCAGTATCACCTGGGAGACTCTTACCCAAGTTCAGCTACCAATACAAGTACAGTCCTGGCCCCCACCTATACACTCCCACATGCTCAGTCTTCCAGAGAAGGTGGAAACGGAAGCCACAGCCGGGAAGCCAGAGCTCATCCAGGCAACCCCAGCATTAAGGTCTCCACTGTCACATCAGCTATTAATCTCATCACATATGTCCCTGCCTCCCAGCAGGAGGAGGCGATTGCACTCCAGGCTCTTGTCTGGGCCTCAGTCTCTGGAAGTATAATGGGGGTGACAGGCTTTGCTTTGGAGATTATGAGGCACACTCTGTGAATTGCTAGGCTGGGGTGGAGGAGGGCTGTCTCCCTGCAAGGACCAAGGCCCTTGGTGAATCCAGGAGCAGGGCCAGGGCTCCCTGACCATTGACTGCTGGCCTCCTGGTCACTTCACCTAAGAATAAAAATGATGGCTCCGTTCGAAAGGACAGCAGTGAAGTGGTGTGTCCTCTCCACCCCCACCCCGACCCCCAGACTCAAGACTCTGCGATTCTACCTCTGGGCTTCTCCCAGCCTCCGGTAAATGTTTATCCTGTCCATAGCTGGACGATTCCTTCTGTTCCCTCTGTGTGTCCCAAACAGAGACCATCTCACCCCTCCCTGTTTCAATAACCAGGTAACCCAAGCCAGTGACCAAGACTACCTTGTCTGCCTCGGAAGACAGCAGCCAGTGGCTCCTGCCTTTCTGCAGGAAGGAATCTCCCAGGCTCTGCGAGCCCAGCCACCACCCTGGCCTGGTCTTCTCTTCCCAAACCTCTGCGCAGAACCCCACTAAAGCCAGGGTACACTTGCACTCTGCCAATCCAGCCTGCCCTCTGCCCCATCTGAGTTACACCTCCTAACCCTGGTAGTCTCCAGAGAGCCTCTCTTGAACCCTGACTCAGTTAGAGGTCTCTTGCACCTACTGTAGCCTACGGGTCCTGCCACTATTTCCTGGACCATTTTGTTATGTGTGCACTGCTGACATGGGCGCTTGTGACAATGTGTGCCTGCCCCATGGGGCAACTGACTGTCCCCATAACCCCGGGGTCCAGCACAGAGCAGTGAGGAGAGAACCTTCCAGAAGCTTGTCAAACCAGTTCTACTCACCAAGTCGCTGGTTGGACGCTGAGCAGCTGACACAGAGGTCAGCCCTCACAGACAAGGTTCTTTCCTCCTGTCCCCCAGCCTGTCACCACCCTCCCCTCCCAGCAAAGCTAATAGCACCACTCAGCAGCCATGATTTCTTCAAGCCACCTCCTAAGACTGCTCATACCAACCAACTGCCAGAGAAATCTCCTGCCAAGAGCTTCTGCCAGCTCTGGGATGTGAAAGGTCTCTCCCTAGCCCAGAGTCCTGTGTTCTGCCTGGACACTTGGCTCTGAGCTCTGCAGCCTAGCCTCCTGGCCTCACATGGAGAAAGTGTCTGGTATGGGGGTTGGGTTTGCACACCAACCTCCAAAGTCCTCTGCCACCTTAACCTCCTGGTTGTGCCCGCCTTGTGTCCCCACCCCTCTGCCCATCTATGACTGCCAGCTGGTAAGACACCAGGCCTCAGACCGTGATGCCCAGTCTCTTCCGTGAGACGTGAGGGCGTGAGTGTTAATGTGGTCTCCCCAGGGAGACTTGTGATGTGACATTGCAAGTCATTCTCTCTGAGCCTTACTTTACATGTCACGGGATTGGGGCTAGACGCAAGAGCACCAGGAAGTGTTCATTTACGCAATGGGGTGATGGCTCGGTGGGTAACATGTCTGCCATGTGTGCAAGAGGACCTGAGTTTGATCCCCAGGACCTACACAAGGAAGCTGGGCATAGAGCCAGTTAGATGGCTCAGTGGGCAGAGGCTTGCCACTCAGCCTGGTGACCCAAGGTTGACCCCCAGAATGAACTCACGTGGTAGAAGAAGAGAACTGATTCCCACAAGTTTTCCTCTGACCTCCACAGGGGCACTGAGATACATGCATGTGCGTGCACACACACACACACACACACGCACACACGCACGCACACATGCACGTACACACGCACACACACACACACACACGTACACATGCACACACACATGCATGCACACACGCACATGCACACACACACACACACATAAATAAACCCAGGCAGGGTTGTGTGTACTTACAATCCCAGCACTCTGGGGAGGTGGAGAAAGGCAGAACCTAACTGATGAGTTGCTGGCCGAATGAGAGACCCTGTCTCAGAAACAGGGGTCCCCTACTTTAGAAAGGACACCCACACAAAGGAGTAGAACATGGGTGCTTGATTGACAAACCAATCTTGAAAATGCTACTGTAAATACAGGGAGCCACTTAAAATAGACGGCTAAGTGATTCTATTTATAAGGTCTGCCCGGGCAAACAGAAAATGATGAAGGAATAATCTCAGGGCTAGGAGCGTGAGAGAGGATGGGGCACCTGACAGTGGGTCTGGGGCTGCTTCTGAAAGTGATGAAACATTCTAGAATTAGTGGTACTGCTTCTGTGACTGTGGCTCTACTAAAAACCACTGAGTTGTGCTCTTTAAATAGGCAAGTCGTGCCGGGCGATGGTGACGCACGCCTTTAATCCCAGCACTCGGGAGGCAGAGGCAGGCGGATCTCTGTGAGTTTGAGACCAGCCTGGTCTACAGAGCT
>NC_022023.1:1023990-1031799 GCF_000317375.1 Microtus ochrogaster
AAAAAAAAAAAAAAAAAAATAGGCAAGTCGTAGCCAGGTGTAGTGCACACACCCTTAATCCCAGTTCTCCAGAGGCAGAGGCAGGAGGATCTCTATGAGTCTACAGAGCCTGGTCTACAGAGTGAGTTTTCAGGGCAGTCAGGACTACATAGTAAAACTCTGTCTCAAAAAACAAAACAAAACAAAAGAAAAAAACCAAAAAGGAAATTAAAAAAAAAAAAAGCAAGCAAGTTGTGTCAGGTGTACTTAGTGGAACATACCTGTAACTACGTCACTCGGGAGACTGAGGCAGGAAGGCCACCCTGGTCTACAGAGTTCAAGGCAAGAATAAAACAAGGTTGGGCATTCTTGGTGCATATTTTTAACCTCAACACTTGGGAGCCCAAGGCAGATAAATCTCTGTTGAGTTCCAGGCTATCCTGGTCTACATATTAAATTCTAGGCCCGCCAGAGATTCAAGGTGAGACCCTGTCTCAAACAATAGAACAAACAATCCAATAACAATGAAATAGACACATTGTATCTTACATAATAAAACTGTTTGCTTTTTATTTGTCCAGATCTGAAAGGGTCACTGTAACAGAAGAAGCAGGGCTCTTACTGTGCCTGGGTCCCTCCATTCCTGCCAGGCTCGGGTCTCTGAGGCACTCCAGTTCTGAGAACTGTCCTGCTCCCCTTCAAGGAACGTTTGTGCTCAGACTCACCTGAATCATTCTATGGTTTGCAGCCCAAACCCTTTACACTGTGGCCCCAGATCTCCAGTGCTGCCCAAGGACCCTCCAGATAACAACCCTACCAAGTGGGGACCCTGTCTACAAACTGTACCTGAGAGACATGGGTAAACTATGGTGCATCGTACATGGAATAGTATTTCACAGTAAATAGAAACCAGCAGCCTGGGAGTGGCGGCAGAGGCCTGTAATCCCAGCACCGGGGAACTGCACAGGGACACTTTGTGTCCAAGAAAGAACCAGCAAGCCACAGAAAGACAAGGAGAAAAACTTGGAAGCATAGTGGTAGATGACAGCAGGCCTCTTTTAGAGATTCTAGAACAGGCAAAAATAGAGACAACAAAAAAGATCAGTGCTTGCCTGGGGCTCAGGGGGAGGAAGAACCAGGTGGAACACAGAAGTCAGGGCAGCCTCACTATTCCGTATGGCCCAGTAATGTACCAGTTGTCTACTCCAGAGCTCCGGCCATGCAAGCCCCCCACTCTAGTCGATAACAAGGCATTGACACTCACCCATCAATTGTCCCAAAGGTACCGCAGTAACAGAGAGTGTAAAATACCCTCCTGAGAAGCACTAAACATGGCACCCAGAAAGTTCTTACATCATGGTGTCTATAACACCACCTAGCAGGAACAACCTCTGTGGTGCCCACCGTAAGACCTACCAGGCCTCCTATGCCCAGGATGCCCCCCCCCAACACCTACTAATCCTCACGCCCACGGAGCCAAACCATCCCATGCATCAGGCGAGTGACAGTATAATGGACAGCAGTTACTGAGACTGGAGCAATGACGCTGTACCTGTGTTATCCTGTCATTCCTACAGCACATTACAGTTTAAATCCTGCTGAGAGCTTCAATCAACTTCTCTGAAGGCTAAAGTGGATATTTAAAAGTCTATTACACACACACACACACACACACACACACACACACACACACACACCGAGTGATCACACAGATAATCTCAGGGATGTTAAATAATGTCCAGGCCACCTCTGCAGCAGCCCCCAGGGTGGGCCAGGTCCTCAGTCTGGTCCTGTTTATTTTCCCCATCACCGCAAGAGCCAGCAGCCTATGCTTCCCAGGGCAGAGCACTGTGTTTGAGTTGGCCTCAGGGACACCCAAGGCCAGGAACTGAAAGCGGAAACCCCTGAGGGTGCCAGGACTGGGTGTGGGGCCTTGCCTTCTCCGTGGTCTGCCAGGCCCCATGGAAGGAAGGACACACTGGGAAATATCTTCTCCTTGGCTGCACCCACTGGGACTCAACCCCAGCCAAGTCCAGCAATGGTGGTCTGAGCTTAAGCTCGGCCACAACAGGCCACCTCCGTTTTCTGGGCAACCACATCTCTGTCCTTTCTCAGACACTCTCTAGGGACTTCCTCGGCACTCAATTCCTAACACCCTTCCACCACCAGCTCTGTCTTTATCTCCAGGGCAAAGCAGAGAAGTAGCTGCTCAGGGTGGGCAGGATATCCCACAGTCCTGATGATGGCAGAGGAGGCCCTCTGCTCCTTGGGCAACCATGAAGAATCACCTGACCCTGGAAGTTCTCACTCCCACAGGCTTGTGGAAAGCCCAACCAGAGATCCCTACCTGCCCTGTTCTTGATCCGGTCGGTAGAGCCTCTCAGAGGCCCTAGGTTCCCAAGACTTCTTCAGATGACTTGCATAGACAGCAGTAGACTGTCACCATCTTACTTGCGTTCTTGGGTGATGTGTGTCACTCTTTGGATCTTAGAGAAAGCCCTAGGTTTGGTGAATCAATAGTGAAGAGGCTAGACCTAGGGCACGCAGGAAATCTAAGTCCCTGGGCAGTGTAGGTAGAAGAGACCAAAAGACCGGCTGGCAGAAGGAAGCACAAGGAGGCCTCCCAAGTAGGCCCCACCCCACCACACCTGCTCTCTGTTTGGAGAAAGAGTAACTCAGTGGGGGAGGGCTTCGAGCCAGAGCCCTCAAAGAATTAATCATGCCATAATTAGGGCCATTATGAATCTTCTGCATGGTAATGCCAGGCCCTCTTGTTTACCCAACTCTTCTGTTGCAGGAGACTGCTGGCTCTTCTGGGAAAGAACTGGAGCCCAAGGAAGCTCAGGTCTTCCTGTAGTTGTGCCGCCCCCAGGCCAAGGAAGGCCTGGTCTTCTCAGAGTGTGCTCCCCCAGGTGATTCAGTTTTCCCAGCTCCTAGGGCGTTCTCTCCTGCTCCTGTCCTGGATAAGGTCAGCTTTCTCCTACCTCAGCCCGTCCTACCCTCAGGCTTTGAGCTCTGTCACTGATATTTTAGAAGCTTCTTCTGGGGTCAGGTGTGACTGAGTGGGAGCTTCATCTGAAGCAGCACAGCCAGCCCTTCCTTTCCCTCAAGGAGATGACCTCGATGTAGCAAAGGCAAACTCCATCACAAATGCAGGCACAGTGCTTTATAGTTTACAAAGAGGTTACACACACGTCATCCTGGTGAGGTGTCACACTGACTTCCCAGGTAATTACCAAGATCCTCATTTCACAGACTTCATCAATGAGAGGAACAGGAAGCTGCCCAGGGCCTCAGACGCTGAGAATGACAGATTCCGAGCCTTGCCTTGGCAGTGGGTGGAAGCCCATGTGTCTGCAGTGCCTTCTCCCTCGGACAGGGGCTTGGGCAATGAACTTGCATGTTTAGGGTACATTCATGGTTTTGATAGGTTCAAGTACCTGCCTAGAAGCCTTGGGTTCTCTTGGACCCAATAACTGGATGGACCCCCTCCATCCAGGTCAGTGGTTCTCAACCAGTGGGTTGAGACCCCTTTGCCAAACCTCTGTCTCCGAAAATATTTACACTACAATCATAACAGTAGCAAAGTCACAGTTATGAAGTAGCAACAAAAATAAGTTTATGGTTGGGGGTTACTACAACATGAGGAACTGTATTAAAGGGTTGCAGCATTAGGAAGGTTGAAAACCACAGTCCTAAGCCAAAGCTACAAGCCCAGGACTGTAGAGTCACCTCAAATGGCCAGCCTCGCCAGGCACAATGGCACATGCCTTTAATCCTAGCACTTGGGAGGCCGACAAAGAGACATGTAGATCTCTGTGAGTTCGTAGTTAACCTGGCCTACATAGCAAGTTCCACGCCAGCCAGGGCTACCAAGGGAGATCCTGTGTCAACAAAAGACTGGCTAGTCCTACCAGGGAGCAGAGCTTTGCTTCACAAAACCATAGACTTCAGGCCCCATATGCCCCAAGCCAATGTCAACATTGGCTCACCCAGCTGAGCATATTCCTAGCACTCAGTAGGCTGGGACAGGAGGAACATGAGTTCAAAGCTAGCCTTTACTGCAAAGCAAGACCCCCGCCTTAAGATAAATGAGTGAAAAAATACATGTCTTTAATAGAAATCAATTCCCTCAAGATGATCATAACTATAGAATTCTAGAGCAAGTTGCTAAGATTTCAGGACTAGGAAGTCACAAAAGACAGATCCTCAGGACACTCTCTCTGGCCTCTCCTCCATGCAGACAGCCCTGTGCAGCAACTAGCTGTTCTGCTCAGCTCCTTAGACAGGTTCCAATGACAGTCCTACCTCTCTGGAAGCTTGGGCAGCCCCTCCAAGCCATCAGGACTGCAGGAAGGCTGTCCTGGGAGGAGTTCCTGCCCCTGTCATGGCTCCTCTCACTCACGAGCACTGCCAGGTTCTCCCTGGAACAATTAGAACCTGTGAGGATCCCAAAGACCCTTGGCTGAGTCTAGAGGGCCAGCGGGGGGGGGGGGAGGGGGGGCTAGCATGGGGCTGATTCACTCTTAGATGGATGTTCAGGGCTCTGCCTAACAGCCCAGTTATTCCGCCAAAGGGCTCAGCAGGCTTTATCTCATGCCCTCTAGGACCCTGAGAAAGGGGTCCACTCGCATGAGGTCGCGAGGGGAAGAAGGAAGCTGGGTCTGGCAGAGACTTGACGCCTTGCAAACCCTCTCTGCCCAGTTTTTGTCCCTTAAAGGAAAGGGGAGCGATGGTTTATTTACTTATGTAAACCAGCAGAGTTCTTATCCAAACAGCTTCTCCAATCAGGCCCAGGATGGAGAGAAGCAAGCCCTCCCATCTAAGGATACCTCTCCTTTTTCCTTCAAGTCTGCCTCTCCAGCCTCCAGCCCCTCTTCCTCCCACACCAGGCTCCAAAGGCTGACAGCTTCAACACCTGTACCCTGCCCCTCCCTGCCCCCCACAACTCCCATTCATATTAACACAGGGACCTATGCAAGCCCTGGGCTGAGTCATCCTGGCCCCAAGCCACTGACTGTGCCCTTTGGGCACACAAGGACTAGCTGAGCACTTGAGAGACATCACTGAGCTCAGTACCTGGGTATCATCTACTTCTATCCAGAATCCTGTCCCATGCAACCAGCCTTGTCTGAAGCCCCAAGTATTTGCCACTTTGTACCCAGTGATAGGGACACAAGACACCACAGACCAAGGCCCCTCCCTGCCAAGGAGTGGCTGTATCAGGAAACCTGGATATCACACACTGGGTTAGGCACCAAGGGGATTTGCCAGTGAGAAAGACTGGTTAAATGTGCAAAGCAAGGGGAGAAAAAACCAAACAGGGCTTTTAAAAACAGATACGGTGACAAGCATACATAATTTCTGCACTCAGAAGCTGAGGCAGGAGGATGAAGTCCAAGGCCAGCCGGGGCTACACCACAAGGTCCTGTCTCTAAACACAGCTACAGAACCCCAGAGTCCAAGGAAAAAATTAAGTTGCTTTAAAAAAAAAAGCCTCAATTAGGCACACTTCTACAATCTTCTTTTCTTTAGGCTCTGATACAGGTTTGCATGCTTCCGCCCCAGGTCTGATGAAGGTGACCTGAGGCTGAGTGCAGGACCCCACCTCCACCCCCATCCTCTCCCCCGTCATTACTGTCTGTCTAGCCCTTGCAGCATTCTGCAAAGAGAAGCGGTCTCTCTGCCTAGGCATGTCTCAGAACATGAGGACTAAACCTGTCTTCACCTTGTTCAAAGGTCCAGTGTTCTTTCTGGCAATTAGAGCCTTGATTAACGGTTGAGGAAGAAAGTCCTGGGAGCTGAGACCCCTCTCAGGGCTTGGGGCAGTTCCGTAGCGCAGGCCTTCAGTCCTGCCTTGTGCCATTCCTTCCTTTGACCGAAAAACACAGCCTTCTCTAGGCTCTCTGTTCAGATGAATCCTCCCTGAAGCTGTGAGCCCATTAAAAGCCCCAAAGTGGAGCTCAAAGAAATAACTGCTATGAGCTAAGAGAAATACACAGGGGCTGGAGACAAGCCTATACTGCTTACGTTCAAAACCCAGGTTTCCTATTTAGTTAACTGGGCCAGGGACTTCCTGTCACTATGCTTCGGTTTCCTGATATATAACATTTATAACCGACTCACAAACCATCATCCTCACGGGCTGCTACAAGGGTTAGGTGAGCTACTACATCAGATGAGGCTTGGCGTGGAGACAGAGGCCCCTCTTCTCGGTGCTGCACTTTCCTTCCCCATAGATGGGACAATTGTCCCTGTCCCTCCTGATTTTCTTCACAGACTGTGGAGTTCTTTCCCGAGGGAGAAGCAGGCATTGTTTCAGATACCAGGGGGCTGTTCTCTGCAGCCTGTTTCTACTTCCTCCCCCCTCCCCACTTCCTTTCCTCTTTCTTTACCTGGAAGAAGGTTCAGTGGCTCTTGGCTGTCCTCCAGGGGTGTCCTGTTCACAAAGATGGTGATGTCACTTCAATCAGAGCTGAGGAGACAAGGGGACAAACTCGCTGAGAGCCTTCGTCTCCGGCTCAGCACCTGGTTTCAATGAGTCAGGTGCTTCCCACCCTGAAGCTGCCCACCCTGGCCCAGGAGTGGGCCCACTGATAGGTAGCCCCCAGGAAGCCCCCAGTCCTTAAGGAAGAAGCTAAGAAGCTGGTGGCAGATCCTGGGACACAGAGTCCACTGCCATTCCTGCAGGACAAACCCAGAGAATCTGCTCCTTGAACACCCATGCCCCTAGCCAGGGCCCATGAGAACAAGCCCCAGGTATGGCCATCCTGGGGCAGAGACCTTTCTGCTGCCAGGGAACCTGCTTCCTCCAGGAGCTGTGAGACCAGCTGTTCTTCCAAGGAAGCCAGGGAAAGAAGGGGAGGGCCGGTGGGCAGGAGGTGGATCTGGGCACCACAATTATGTGCCTGTATTCTGACTCATGCATTGCCTTCCCCACCAGCTCCCACAGCCAGGAGGACAGTGTCCCCCCACCCACCAGGAGCTATAAAGAGACATAGGAGACTGGGCTGTGGAAGAGAAGAGTAGAGGAAGGGGCCTTGAATCAGCACTTCATACTTCAGAGGACATGGTCACCTTGTCTATTCAGGGACACCAAGCCTGGTAGGGCCAGGCCTGCTGTATCACACAGGGCAGCACTAGCTCAGGCTTGAGCCTCCGTCAACTTGACAGCTCTCTCCAGCCCAGTCAGATCTTGGAGCCAGCACGAAGCACACAGTTGACCAGCTTCAGAGTGGGCAGACAGAGTTGGGCCCAGAAGCAGCTTCAACAGACCTGGGAGCATCCACCCTCCTCCCACTACCCTCCTCCCATCCCAGCCAGCCTGCCGCAGCCCTGCCTCTGTAGCTCTTCTGAGCTTCCTCACAATCCTTGGGATGTGATAGACTTCATAGTTTACAAAGCACACTTATTGACACAGGCCTGCTAGTGCAGGCCTGTAAACGAGTCAGGAGACCAAGGCAGAGGGTAAAAAAAAGGTCAAGGCTTACAGAGTGACTCAAGGCCAGTCTGGACAACTTAGTGAGATGTCTCAAATATTTTAAAAGGTAAAAGAAGGCTGGGGATATAGCACACAAGACCCTGGGTCCAAGCCCACACACATGCGAGCGCACACACACCCACACACACACACACACACACACACACACACAAATAAAGACAAACTCATGGATCCTCAGGCTCGAGATAGAGGAATAATAACAGAGCAGGGCAACTCAGACTTGAGAGTACCAGGAACCATCCTGGAATCAATCTTTTTTTTTTTTTTTTTTTTTTGGTTTTTCGAGACAGGGTTTCTCTGTGGCTTTGGATCCTGTCCTGGAACTAGCA